>NC_064810.1:63778502-63827593 GCF_023721935.1 Panthera uncia | reverse complement strand
GCGTCGGGCTCTGTGCTGACAGCTCAGAGCCTGGAGCCTGTTTCGGATTCTGTGTCTCCCTCTCTCTGACCCTCCCTCGTTCATGCTCGGTCTCTCTCTGTCTCAAAAATAAATAAACGTTTAAAAAATAAATAAAAAAAATAAAAAATAAATTAAAAAACATCTTACAGAGGAGCTAATTCTCCTCTTTTTTCACTTTTCCACTTTTCCACTTTATCGCTTTAGTATGGGCACAGAATAGAAGGAAAGAACAGACGTATTTGGGTGAATTGTCCACTCAAAACATTTCTGGTTTGTAGGGGGTGGGTTTTTTCCTTCTGTTTTATTTGCATGTTTAAAATTTGTATTTATTCTTTATTTGCTGATAGGAGGGAGGAAAAGCTTAGAGAAAGGACCTGATGTAGAACAGTTGGGATTTGGTTAATCTGCTTAGAAATAACATTAATCGGCAGATCAGATGCTGTCAACAATACAGGGTTTTCTATCCCCATTATCTTTCCCATTCTTTTCTTGCTTAATTCTTCCTGTACTATCTTTGGTTTCATTTAGATTTATCTTTTCATTTCCTACCAGTTATTTGTTTTCTAATGTTTCTTTTATATTTTTACTTCACATTTCATTTTTAAATTTTACTCCTGCTTTGTCATAGGAAAGTGTTCAGTCTTTTGGCCTTTTACACGGTGGGGGTGTGGAGGATATAGGTATGTACTAACCCACATACCAAATGAAGTTTTCTCTTAACTTAAACGTGTGCTTAAATAACTCCATGTAGCTCTTAGTAACTAAAAAAAATTGGAACTGTAGGTATACGTCACAATAAGCATGTGACCATAATTTTCTTGAGAAGTTTCATGCCACTGGGACAATTATAAGAATGTAGGTGAATACATACTAACTGCTTTCTTTCTTCTCTCTTTCTTATTTTTTACTACTTTGGGTTATTTCCCTGAGATCAGATTCAATTACTCTTTATTAAAAACTTTTTTATTTTTGCCAGGCACTTTAATGTACGCTTCTTCATAGTTATCTTGGGTGGTAAATGTTTTTATAATTTTTATAAAAATGCAAAATTACTAAGGATCCAAGAGTTTAAGTAATGTGACCAAGGTTACACAACTAGTAAGTAGTGGCCCCTGGATTCTAGATCCTGTGCCCTTTCCAGTATTATTAGGAGGATGTATGGTATAGAGGTTAGGAATGCCATGGAGTCCTGCTGGACACAGGTTTGAATCTCAATGTTATGTGGGAAAAAAAATTTTTAACACCTCTGGGCCTTGGTGTCCGTATGTATAAAATATGATTAATAATCATATCACCTTCCAGTCACGTTTGTTACCTAGCAAAAATAAAAGTGCTTAGAAGTGTATTTGGCACATTCTTGATTTTTGATCAATTCTTGATGACTATTATCAAATACATATTGGACATTTACTGTATTATGGTCATTGTGTACTAGGACCTGGGCATATAGCTTCTACTTAGAATCTGGTACTGAGAAAGACTTCTTGAAGTTTAAAGGAAGTATATGGTGCTGTGAAGGCATTTAAAGGAGAAAAGTAACCTGTTCTGGATGAGAGAAATTTTGAAATCTGATGGATAGGTAGGAATTAGAAAGGTGTGTGTGTGTGTGTGTGTGTGTGTGTGTGTGTGAGAGAGAGAGAGAGAGAGAGAGAGAGAGAGAGAGGGAGGGAGGGGGGGGGCAGGGAGAGAGACAGACAGACACACAGATGAGACTGTTTCAAGCTAGGGAAATAGACCATACCAATCCAGGAGAGCCTAGTGTATTCCTGGACCTGAGAAAAGTTCACTGTGAGAGGAAGTACTGTTAAGACTGACTGGAGAGAGAGGCAGAGGCCAGAGTAAGCAGAGCCTGCAAGGAAGGTCATGAAAAGTACTCGGATGCATTGTGTCAGTGAATAATTATGAGGCCGTATTACCTCTCTCTGCATTCTCAGATTAGTACGAGCTTCTAACAGGATAGATAATAAACTCCCTATTTCCACATTTTTTAAAATTGACGTGTAGTTGACATCACATCATGTTAGTTTCAGGTGTACAAAGTAATGGTTGGATATTTGTATATTGTGAAATGATCACCATGGTAAATCCAATGAACATCTCTCACCAAATATAGTTATAAAATTTTTTTCAGATGATGAGAACTTTCCAGATTTCCTCTCCTGGTTTCAAATATACAGTCCAATATCATTAACTGTAGTCTCCATGCTGTACATGACATCCACATGACATTCATTTTGTAACTGGAAATTTGAACCTTCTGCCCTCCCTTCACCCATTTTGCCTAGGTACTCTCCTCTTACCCCTACTGCCTCAGGCAACCACCAGGCTGTTCTTTATATCCATGGGCTCAATTTGTTTGTTTTTATATTCCATAACTGAGCTCATGTGGTATTTATCTTTTCCTCTCTGACTTATTTCACTTAGCATAATACTCTCGGGGTCCATCCATGTTTTCCAAAGGGCAATATTTCATTTTTTATGGCCAAATAGTATTCCCTCCCCCCCCCCCGCCCCCACCGCTTTTCCTTTATCCATTCATTCATCCATCTATGGACATTTAGATTGTTTTCATGTCTTGGCTCTTACAAATAATGCTGCTGTGAACATGGCGGGAGTGGTATATGTATCTTTTCAAATTAGTGTTTTCATTTTCTTTGGGTAGATACCCAGGAATGAAATTGCTGGATCATTTCTAATTTTTTGAGGAACGTTCTTACTGTTTTCCATAGTGGCTGCAGCAGTTTACATTCCCACTAGCAGTGCACAAGGGTTTCCTTCCCCCCCCAATCTTTGCCAGCACTTATTATTTGCCTTTTTGATGATAGTCATTCTAACAGATGTGAGGTGATACCTCATTGTAGTTTTGATTTGCATTTCCCGGTATGAGTGATGTTGAGTATCTTTTCAGGTACCTATTGGTCTTCTGTATGTCTTCTTGGGAAAAATGTCTATTCAGATCTTATGCCCATTTTTTGATTGGATTGTTTGTGCTTTTGCTGGTGAGTAGTATGAATTCATTATGTATTTTGGATGTTAGCCCCTTATCAGTTACATGATTTACAAATATTTTCTCCCATTCAGTAAGTTGTCTTTTCATTCTTTTGATCCTATTTACATATTTCAGTGCTTTAAACTGTTAAAAGTTAAACTGGTACTAACACAAACAAATCCACTAGATCAAGAAAATTTTAAAAAATGGTGTTTAGTTTGGAAGGAGGCAGTATTACTGGCGAATGAAAATAAAATATTTCAGTGGAGCCATTTTTTAAAAAAAGAATTTAATTAGTTTCGGAATATAACATCCTTCCTGATGGTTTCAGATGGCTTTATTTATTCATAAATAACTCTACTTGTTGATTTAGCCTCTTTTATCACATGAATGCTTCATTAAACAACTGGCGCTTGCTCATTAGAGCCGAGTGGGGCTGTGTTCAACCAGGTGGTGAAGTTGAGAGTACATGGCTGTATTTAACAGTAAAGGCCATTTATTTGGCCTTTTGCCATCTGGAAACTCTAGTTAGTATTTCCCAATATAAATCTTCAGTCTGCTAACCAGACAGATACTGGCATTCAGCTACAGTGTCATGATGTGAGAAAGGCCTACCAAAATATAAACTAAATTACGCTGTAATTTCTTTAGAAAACAAAGCAAAACTAAGCCCGGGAAGAAAAGTACATTCTTCCTACCCTAGTCATTGTCCAGGTTTAAAACCTAGATGTTCAGAAGTTCTTTAGAAAACTAAACAGCAAGGAATTTTGATTTTTTTTTCCTTCTGAAAGCAGCTAGTCACTGGCAAGTTCAAATTTGGCCAGAGGGTTATTCCTGTAATAAATGGCAATCCTGAAACACTGAAAAAATAGCTCATAGACTGTCCCCATGCCTTGCCCTGTCTCTAAACAGGGATTTCTGGAATTTGAAAGCCCAGAGATTTTTTTTTAAGTCCTTCATATAACCTTTGGGTTAATATTATATTAATATTCATTTTAAAATTATACTTTTCATTCCTAGGACCCACAAAGGTTTACAAAGTATGTCTGTTCATCTGTTTTCTTTAAATCGAGTTGAATACAAATCTGAGAGTCTCTTTTTACCCCTGTAGCAGGAAATTTAATATCAGTTACTACTGGGGCTCCCCACAGAACCCAAACACTGGGGGACCCCTCTGGTCTTCCATGGAGTAACTACCGCATTCCCCACGTTTGAACCTGCAGGGTCCTTTGAAGTCTTGCTCTGCAGCTTCCCTGCCTCACGGAGCAGAAGGAGTCTTGGAATGACAGGGCCCCAGTGTCCAGAGCAGCCATCCCCTTTGAAGCACTACTATTTCCCTTGGCCTCTGAGGAAAGTAGAGCAGGGGTCCCCTCTTCTGCAGGAACTTGGCCAGCTTCCATGCCCTTCCCAGGAGCCCTTCTTCTCCTTTCGCAAGCTCAAAGCGGGGCCCTCCCAGCTCCTCTCCCTCAGGACAGTTTCCTCAATGAGCACAGGCTTTCACTACAGAGACAGGAAGCCTGTTGTCTTCAGTAGTTTCAGCTTTCCACCTTGCACAAGGCTGTGAAGTTAGGAACTAGAGAGGACTTGACAAAGACAGGCTTAGAAGGGGAAGGGGAGAAGAAGGAATGAAACAGCTTTTAATATTTCCACTTGCTGCTTGCCGTAGTCAACATTTGTCCTGTTAACGTCTGGCCATCCTATTTTGAATAGTATTTCTGTATTTGGAGAAATTCCCACATGAGTCCACTTCCCACTGTTAGACGTGTGAACTCAAATTTCCAGCTTCTTGTGTAGCTTGGCCTTTGGCTCTCCAGTCAGATGCACATGGATGAGACCACGATTTGGGAGAGAGCAGAGTGAGAAACGACCTCTGTGCTGAGCATGGATAACTGCAGAAGAGGATGGCTTTGGTGGTCCATAGTGTTGTCGGGTGGAGTGCCAGACAGAGAACTGATACCATTAGTCATTGCAGTAGGGTCCTGGCATTTAGGGTTGGTGACAGGGACAGCTGTAGCAGTGTTCTCTCAAGCCAGTTGTACAGCACAGTTTTGGATATTTTCCTAGAAGTTTAATACTTGAGCTTGTTTCTTTAGCCATTTCGGTGGTTCTGAGAGCTCCCCAACAATCCTCTTTTTTTTTTAATTAAAGAAGATTGATTGGGGTACAATTTACATACAATAAAATCCCCCCTTTTAGGTGCACAGTTTGTTGAGTTTTGACCAATGTTTGCAGTCTTCTAATAACCAGCACAATTGTGATGTAGAAAATTTCTGTCACCCTCAAAGTGTCCGTTCATGCCCCATGCGGTCATTCTCCATGCCCTTTCCCCTCTCCGCCTTAGCTCTAGCCCCAGGCAACCACTGGTGTGTTCTGCTCCTATACTTTTATCTTTTCCATTATACAGAATTTTTTAAAAAATGGGTACATATTATATATAGTCTTTTGTTTCTGGGTTCTTTTACTTAGCATAATGGCTCTGATATTTATATTGCATGCATCAGTAGCGTGTTCTCTTGTTTCTCACAAGTTTTTATCCATCTGTAAGTTGATGGACATTTGAGTTTCCAGTTTTTTGTCTTGTGGATAAAGATGCTGTGAAAATTTTGCATATAGGTGTTTTCGGTGTTTTTGCATCTCTTAGATGAATACTTAGGACTGAAATTGTTGGATAGTATGGTTAAGTGCATATTTAACTGTTAGAAACTGTGAAAATATCCCCAAATATATGTACCAATTTGCAGTCCTCCAGAAAGGTATGAAAGTTTGAGTTACTCTGCATTCTTGTCTACACTTGGTATTGTCAGTCAGTTTAACTCATTGTAGAGATACCGCCTTGTGATTTTAATTTCCCTGTTGACTAATGAAGTTGAAATTCATTTCATGTTATTACCCATTTGTATGTTTTCTCTGGTGCATTTAAAAAATTGGGCTCTTATTGAATGGTAAGATCTGTTTCTGTATTATAAATACAAGTCTTTGATGTGTTTTGAAAGTAATTTCTACCAAAATATGGCTGGTATTTTTATTTTTCAATAATGTTTTTTGAAAACAAGAAATTATTAATTTTGAAAGTCTAATTTATTATTATTTTTATTAACTTGTTTTATTTTTTATTTTTTTAAATTTACATCCAAATTAGTATATAGTGCAACAATGATTTCAGGAATAGATTCCTTAGTACCCCTTACCCATTTAGCCCATCCCCCCTCCCACAATCCCCTCCATAACCCAAAGTTCTCCATATTTATGAGTCTCTTCTGTTTTGTCCCCCTCCCTGTTTTTATTTTTGTTTCCCTTCCATTATGTTCATCTGTTTTGTCTCTTAAAGTCCTCATATGAATGGAGTCGTATGTTAGTCTTTCTCTAATTTCACTTAGCATAATACCCTCCAGTTCTTCGATGTAGTTACAAATGGCAAGATTTCACTCTTTTTGATTGCCGAGTAATACTCCATTGTGTGTGTGTGTGTGTGTGTGTGTGCGCGCGCGCGTGCGCGCGCACATATACCACATCTTCTTTATCCATTCATCCATCGATGGACATTTGGGCTCTTTCCATACTTTGGCTATTGTTGTTAGTGCTGCTATAAACATGGGGGTGCGTGTATCCCTTCGAAACAGCACACCTGTGTCCCTTGGATAAATGCCTAGTAGTGCAATTGCTGGGTCGTAGGGTAGTTCTATTTTTAGTTTTTTGAGGAACCTCCATACTGTTTTCCAGAGTGGCTGTACCAGCTTGCATTGTCACCAACAATGCAAAAGAGATCCTCTTTATCCACATCCTTACCAACATCTCTTGTTGCCTGAGTTGTTAATGTTAGTCATTCTGATAGGTGTAAGGTGGTATCTCATTGTGGTTTTGATTTGTATTTCCCTGATGATGAGTGATGTTGAGCATTTTCTCATGTGTCGGTTGGCCATCTGGATGTCTTCTTTGGAGAAGTGTCTATTCATGTCTTTTGCCCATTTCTTCACTGGATTATTTGTTTTTTGGGTGTTGAGTTTGATAGGTTAATAATTCATGCATTTTGTATCCAAAGAAGTATTTTCCTAATTCAGAGTCATTAAGACTTTCTTTCATGTTTCCTTCCAGAAATTTTATGTTTTTACTCTTATATTTAACTCTTCAATCCATTTCGGGTTAACCTTATAAAGGTGTAAGGTAAAGGTAAATCTAATATTTTTGTATCTGGAAGTCCAATTTTCTAGCACTATATTTTGAAAAGCGTATTCTTTCCCACTTGACATCTTTGTTGGAAATAAAATGGCCACATACATGTGGTTCTATTTCTGGACTCTCTATAAGTCTGTCCTTATGACAACCCAACGCTATCTTGATCACCTTAGCTTTATTGAATGTTTTAAAATCAGGTACAGCAAGTCCTCAAACTTTTTTTCCCTTTTCAAAATTTGGCTATTTTGATCTTTGCTTTTACATGTATATTTTAGAAACAGTTTGACACTTTCTACAAAATAGCTTACTGGAATATTGATTAGAATTTTATTACATTAGTAGATGACTTCAGGGAGACTTGACAGCAGTATAAGGTTTGATTAATGGCCGTGGTTTATCTCTTCATTTATTTAGGTCCTTTAATTCCTCTCAGCAAAGCTTTGTTATTTTCACTGTATAGATCTTACAGATATTTCATTAAAGTTATCCGCAAGGGTTTTATCTTTTTGATGCTATTACAAGTGGTATTATTTTTACAATTTTAATTTCCAAAATTTCATTGCTACTGTCTAAAAATGTAGTTGGTATTTGTATATCAACCTTGGTTTTTGCAACCTTGTTAAACTAATTACTTAAAATTTGTTGCTTTTTTGTAGATTTATTAGAATTTTTAATGTAGATGATTGTGTTATCTATACATAAATACAATTTTACATTGTTTCTTTCCAATCTATATGCCTTTTTCTCCTTATCCTTGCCTTAGTGCAATGGCTAGGACCTCTGTGTTGAACAGACCTGGCGAGATCAGACATCCTTATCTTGTTTCTGATCTTAAGAAGAAAACAACTTTAGCCATTTATAAAAGTTGTTTTTTTTTAAATCATTAATATGATGTTAGCTGTTTTGTTTTGGTTTGGTTTTTTTTGTAGATACTTTTTACCAGTTTGTGGAAGTTCCTTTTATTCCTTGTTTGAAGAGAGTTTTTGTAATGAATATTTTATAATGCATAGACATTGACTGTCACCTTTTTCTGTACCTATCAAAAAATTATATAGTTTTCTTTTTTAGTATATTGACATGGTAAGTTATATTGATTTCAAATACTGAGTGAACTTTGTGTTCCTGGGGTAAACATCACTTTTGTCATGATTAATTATTCTTTCTGTATATTGCTGGATTCAATTTGCTAATATTTTAAGGACTTTTATGTCTATGTTTAGAAGGGATGCTAGTCTGTAATTTTCTCTGCATGTATTGTCTTTGTTGGATTTTGGTATCAGCATAATTAATGTTAGCCAGCTTCATAAACTGAATTTTTTTTTCTGGAAGAGTTTATAGATAGAATTGGCATTATTTTTTCATTAAATGTTTGGCAGAGTTCACCAATGAAGCTATTTGGGTCTGGTGAGATCTTGGTGGGAGGATTTTGAAATGCAAATGAAATTAATTTTCTTTAACGGTCAAAGGGCTCTTCATGCTGTCTCTGTCTGTTAGCGTGAGCTTTGGTACTTTGTCCCTTTCAGAAATTTGTTAATTTCATCTGTGTTACCAAACATGTTAGTATTAAGTTATTTATAATATCCCTTTATGATTCTTTTACTGTCTCTAGAATCTGTGGCTATGTCCCCTCTTTCATAGCTGTTTCTTCTCTTTCTCATTCTTGAGCAGTTTGGTTGGAGATTTATCAATTTTATTGACCTTCTCAGAGAACCACCTTTTGATTTCATTGATTTACTCTATTATCATTTTCATTGAATTCTGCTCTTTGTACTTTTCTTCTTTTAACTTGCTTTTAGTTTAATTTGCTTTTTACTTTCTTAAGGTGAATGCTTAAGTTATTGATTATAAGCCTTCTTTTTATATGAGCATTTAGATGCTATTAATTTTTCTCTA
Source organism: Panthera uncia (assembly GCF_023721935.1). Lineage (NCBI taxonomy): Eukaryota > Metazoa > Chordata > Mammalia > Carnivora > Felidae > Panthera > Panthera uncia. The sequence continues at coordinate 63,818,517 of NC_064810.1, read as the reverse complement.
AGTGGACTTTGTTTCTCATAAATTTTGAAATGTTCTATGTTCATTTTCATGCAATTGAAAATATTTTCTTATTTTCCTTGTAATTTCACCTTTGAAGTGAAGTATTAGAAGTAGGTTTTCATGAATCTTTGATTATTTTCTAAGTTTTTATTGAATTCTAATTTTATTCACATTCTTTGTATGATTTTAATTCTTTAAAATTTGTTAAAATTTATTTTGTAGCTCAGACTATTGTCTATCTCGGTGGATGGTCCATGTGTGCTAGAAAATAATGTGTATTCTATGATGTTGAGTAGAGTGTCTTAAAAAAACTCAGTTATGATAAATTCATTGGTAGTATTGTTTAGGTCTTCTGTATTTTACTGATTTTTATCTATTCTATGAATTTCTTCTATGTTATTGTTAATGACAGAAGAGTGTTCCAATCTCTCAACTATGATTGGTATTATTTTTCTCCTTTCAGTTCTATCGGTTTTTGCTTCATGTACTCTGAAGCCCTGTTGTTAGGTACATACACAGGACTATTATGTCCTTGATGAATTGATGCCTTCATCATTATTTAATGTCCCTCTTTATTCCTACTTCAGTGACCTAGCTCTTCTCTCTTCACATACTGCTGCTTTTTCAAGCTCTCCACCAAGAAGGAAGGTCCTCCTTGATTTGCCAGGCACCATTGTGTTTGGCAGTATCTTTGGACAGGATCTCATGACAGTTACCTCACAAACAACTGTCCAGTCTATAGGTGACTGTTTTGGTCAGGTGCCCATTTCTGGTACAATCACTTGTCGTCAGGATGTGAATGAGATCCTGTGTCACAAACCATGGTAACCTGTGTGTAAGGAATTGTCTCATTCTGCTTTCCCTGAAGGGAATTGTGGCTATGGTAGCTGTCATAGCATCATGTCCCATCTTAACATTGCAAAACCTGGTTCTGCTTTTATGGCTTGCTTCTGTAAACAGTTAGTTATAATCACATTACTCACTTAGTTTTACAGAAAGGATTGCAGACACAAATGCCCACAAGAGTCAGGCAGGTATCCTGACTGAGTAAAGTGGGTCATATTGTAGAGTAATAAGGGTGATGGGGATTGTGACAATGTGGAGAGCTCATGCTTTGTCTAACAGGCAGCAGTGATCAATTGTGTGAAATTGCAGGCCCAATGTTACTGACTTTTACAGTTTTTCAAGGTAAGTTGGTAATGTAGAGTTTTGTGTTATTTAATTGTAAGTGATTCAAAGTATTTAAAAACTTGGAGTCATATAATATAGGCCAAACCAAATATGTATGTAAATGGTCTGTCACCTTGCTGGGCTGTGGTCATCCCTGTAAAGAGAATTGTTAGTGGAATAGGATACCTATTCCCAAAGCCATATATAAAGTCAGGAGAGGGCAATAATAGTGGGACACTTGCTGTAGAGGATTCTGATCAAGTGTTAGGAGCCCTTGTTGAGGAAATGTCACTCACCTAATAGATACGGCATGGCATGAAAGGGCCAAATATGCAGATGTATATATACTTTTTGATTATTTGAAGAGTGATAGTGTAGACCATGAGCATTGGTTCAGTACAGGGTTTTGGGCTCCTTCTGTCTCATCTCTGGGTCTGCTCTGAGGAAATCATTTCAATACCCAGATCTCCTGGCATGCTATTTGCCCTTAGTATGGCCCCCAAGGAATGTTTGTGGTTGAAAAGGAGACGGTAATGACAAGGCACTGTAATAGTACCTGAAGGGAACCATAAAACCATAGAAATATAATACGGTAATACTATGAGTCATGGACTCTGTAGGAGTATTTAGTGCTTTAGCCAGAAGATAAGGATATGTGAGTTTACAGTAGCTTGCCTTTGTGTACCAACAGTAAAGTATATTGTTTGATATGGCATCAAATGAAGTAGAGATTTGCCAGTGATCCTACAGATTTATTATTATAGATGACCAGTGCATAATGAAGCCATCTACATTGATCAAATTAACCAGATATTTATTCTTCATTTATTTTAGTACTGTGTTGATGGCCAAAATATAATTTAATGTCAACTAATATAAACATTATTTTTTTTTAGTTCAGATGACAGTTTAAAAATCATATAATAATAATTATAATGGTAGATTATTTAATGAAAATTTGGGTACAGTATGAGGAGAAAGTGATTTGTTTTAAAAACCACTACAATATTAGGGACTTATGCTATTCCAGTGTTTCCTTCAGAAAACAGAATATGGAATTTTTATTTTTTTTGAAATTTACTTCAGTCTCATGGAACGACAGAACTGTATTTGCATAGGTTAAATGAATTTTATATTATGTTTTTTTAAATGTAAGAAACAGCACTTATGAATTGTAGGGGAATCATATAAGTCACAATTAGCACTTTGTGACTGCTGATATTAATATTTTGGGTGACTGGACAACACAGTCCTCCCAAATACCATCTGATCCTTTTGATGCTTTGTTGACCTTTGTTGATGCTTTGTTGATCCTTTTGATGCTTTATTCCCAGGGGGAAGTGTTCTGGCCTTTGGGCTGATCCTGAAACATGCGTACATGCTCCCCAGATATCAGTGAATACTCTGTTTTGAAATCTCAGTAGGATTGCTCTGGCCAGTCCTCCTCCTGAACTTCAGGTGTTCTGGCTCTGATGGGTGTTGCAGGTGACGTTTCATGTTCTTGGAGTCTGCAGATCACTGTGAAATATCCTTTGTCTATCCCTTGGCTGCTGTGTGGTGTGGATGATCCCTCTTAAGACTTCTAAGGATTTTTTGCTGCCAGTTTCTTTTCCTCTAATGTGTGATTCTTGGTCTGAGAGAAATGTGCATTTCTCTCGGTTTTAAATCTTGAGAGGGGCCTAAAGAAAGAGTATAGACAACTGTTATTTATGATTTCAACTCCTCAGAGGAAACGGGGCCATGTGCTTTATGTCTTTCTTGTTTAATTGCTTAGAGTCATTCAGAATTCATGAGTTGACTTAATTTTTCTTGGGTGAAAGTACTAAGAAAAGATTCAAGCCTGCAAAATGCTGCCAAAACAGCTCTTAAATTATACATTTCTCATGTAAATATTGCAAATTGTAAGGTATTTTAAATGAATTTTTAATCTAATAGTTAGCATTAAAGTTTAAATTCCTGCCTAGAATTTCAAACATGGAAATACACTCTAAAAGGAAATGGGGTTTTTAGTTGTTTTTTTAATAAGATAGAAAAAAATTAATCATTTAAAATGTGAAAAAATACCCATTTCCCTCCTTCTTATTTTTACTCTTTCTAAGAAATTTTCGGTTGTACTCAGTTTAGTCCGTATGTTAAGTAGGAATTCTGAGACCGTTCCAAAGCAACTTTATCATCCCGATCTCTTTATATTTATTCAAGATCCAGTTCTTCTTTTCCTACATGAAAACATAAGCAGGTTACACAGTTTTTTTCTGATCACTCTGAGTTTAGAAATAAAGCAAAACAAGAAAAGTCAATTTATATACAGAAATCTATGTGTAGTTTCTAGAATGCTGGTGATCCGCCCTTTAGGAAGTCAGAGGTCTACCCCCAGCTTCGTTGTGGTGAAGTCTCCTCAGCCCGCTAGGACGGAATCCAAGATCACCCTGCACCAGCTCTTTGTGTGTTCACCTCTGATCCATTGGAAACTCTCAGATGTCCTTGGCCCTGACACATTCCAGGAATGTAGGCCCTGTTGTTGAGTGGGCATGGGATGGGACTGAAGTGCACCAAGCTCTAACAAGGAAGTCTCTCAGAGTCTCTTTACAGATGTTCACTTCTGACCCGTTTATTCTTTGTGTAGTTGTAAAAGTTAGGTAGCCTGTTCTCAGCCATTTTCTTTGTGTAAGTCCTTCAGGATAGTTTATCTTAAAACTTGCTCTGGTATCTGGTGTCTTAATACATGATGTTTTATGGTCTTGGATGACTTTCTGTTCCATAGAGAATTCTGGTAGCTAGAGAGCATAACAGCCTTTTTATGTTAAATGTTCCTATCTGTAAGACACTGAGAGTAGAAGAGATATAATTACAAATATATTGAGTTTCTGTCACTCAGTTATCAGTTTTATTGGTAAGAAAGTATCTCTTCAGTCTCATCTTAATACAAGCGATAACATTATCATTTGTTTTCTGAGATGTGATCTGTGGGAAAGTTTGGTATAGCAGACATCATACTGTGGGAAGTCAGAAGACACAGGTCCTAGTCTTAAGACCTTTGGCAAGTCTGTCTCTTTGGACCCTACTGTGGTCTCTTGCGTGGAAACTGAAGGAATTAAATTAGATCCATTCAGTAACATGTATTTATTGAGTTCTTAATTATGTGCTTAAAGTAATGGAGTTCTCAGTGGACCTCCAGTATACTGGTGAAGATATTTTAAGTAATAAGTATGAATACTAATGAAAGTGTGATCACAAGTTTGGATAGTGTTCAGAATGAAAGGAACATTGCTCTATGACAGCCTGACCTCGACTGGGGGGTCAGGAAAGGCTCTTTTGTGAAAAGTAACACATGAGCTAATAGGAAGGATGAGTAGGAGGTTACTAAGTAAAGGATTGGGTTGTGGATTAAATGAGTGTGCATGTGTGTGCACATGCACATGTGTTTGTAAGTAGTGCTAAATGTGGGCTTGGCATATGGTCTGTGTTGTATGTAGTATATGTTAATAGCAGTAGTAGCAGTCATGGTTGTCATCATCAGCTGTCAGCCTCTGTTACTGCCCTTATTGTCATACCCTTTTGATGAGGATGTGATGGTAACATTTAGCCCTATTTTTCAGAGGAAGCAACTGAATCAGAGACGAAGTGATTTACATGGGGCCACACAGCTAAGCAGATGAAATTGCCAGATTTCAAACTAGATCTCTGCACCTTCAAACTCATACTTTTCTTATCTCTTATCTCTTATTTCTTCTATAGCCGTGTCTGTACTTGAGATTTCAGAGTTAATCTTCTGTAAAATGGGAAGTAGATGAAGTCAGTCTTCCATAACTTCTACCAACCCAGCGGCTTGTCTCTGCTAGCGGACCTGCTCCCGTCCCCTCAGCTCCCATCCTGTCCTATGGATTTACTCTTCCTTTACTCAACTCCTAACCTATTTTGGTAGTTTCCTCCGTCAACACCTTTCTCTTTCATTCTTAGTTTATGTTGGCCATTTTTTTTCTTTTTAAAATGTGTATGAAAGATTGTGTGAGTTCACCTTGGAATTCATGAATTGAGAGTGGAAGGTACACATTATCCTGTATTGTTTAAAGGGGACACATTCCCTTCATTTCTTGGAGGATTACCTGGGGAAGGAAATGATGAAGGTTTTGTTGCTAGTTTGGCTTCTACACTTACTCTAAAACCATGTAACAACTATATTGCCCTAACCCGCTTCTACCTTAGAAGGTAGCTTATTCCCCTGTTCATTGCTGTTCCATGATCAACCTTCCTTGTTGGCCTTGACACTTAACACTTGAGTTTCTTTCAGTTTTCCTTTTTAAAACTGAGAGACTTTCCCTAATATTTTACTTAGAGGCTTTTCCTGATGTTACCAACTGCTTTGTATCCTATCACAGATGGCTTATTTTTTGAAACATTTTATCCTGCAAATTTAACTCCTGAGAACATCATCAGACTCTATGTGAAGAACATGAAGTTCTATAGAAGGAAGGTGTTATGTAGATTTATTTTTTTAAAAATGATTTGTAATCATAGCGATATGTTATTGTGTTACTTTTTTTGGAGAATTGAGATAATATCACTTCAAAGTAAAACAGTTTGAGATACTGCCATGGTCTTAATGTATTTTTTGTGATTAGAATAGCTTCTCTCTTGGATCTCCCTGGCCTGTTTTAATCTCCTGTTAGCCCTGTACTGTTCTATAGTCCCAGGGGCACAGGCATTCTTTTTAGAAGAGATAAAAGTTGATTTTCACTTCCCAGGATTTGATTCTGATAGATCACTATTTTCTTCTTTTAATTTTAACAGTTATTGAGATAGAACATGTATTCCACAAAATTCACACATTTGAAATATAAAATTCATTTATTTTTTGGAAATTTATAGAGTTGTACAACCGTCATAACAATCCAGTTTTGGAAGTTTTCCATCACTCTAGAAAGTTGCATATAACCTATTTGCATCAATCCCTCATCCCTCCTCTCTAGCCCCATACAACAACTGATTTGCTTCTTGTCCTTATAGATTTGCCTTTTCTGGACATTTCATGTAAATAGAATCATACAGTATATTAGTGTTTTGCATATGGCTTCTTCCACTTAGCAAAATGTGTTTGAGAAGCTCATCCATGGTGTGTCAGTAACTTGTGGTTTTTTTTTTTATTCATGAGTAGTATTTCATTGTATGGATATACCACATTTTGTCCACCAATCAGTTGATAAGATATTTGGCGATGTGATATTAGTAATGCTACCATGAACATACATGGTCTTTGTGTGACATATATTTTCACTTGGGTAGATTACTGGGGTGGAATTGCTGGGTTGTATGGTAAGTTTATGGTAAACATTTTAAGAAACTGAAACTATTTTCCCAAGTGACTGTTCTATGTTACATTCCCACCAGCAATGAATGAGGATTGTAGTTTCTCTACATTCTTGTGAGCTCTTGGTTTTGTCTTGATGATAGCCATTCCAGTGGTTTTAATATGCAGTTTCCTAATGAGTAATAATGTTGAGCATCTTTCCATGTGCTTATTACTTTTTGAAATAAATGTTTATTAAAGTATTTTATGCATTTTAATATTAGGTTGTTTGTCTTTTCATTATTGAGTTGTAATAGTTCCATCATATATATTATATATTGGAGTCCTTTATCAGATATGTGAATTACAGATATTTTTTTCCCAGTCTGTACCTTGGCTTTTTATTTTCCTAATTAAATGTTTTGAAGTACAATAGTTTTTAAAATTTTAACAAAATCCAACTTTTTAATTGTTTTCTTTTATGATTTATGGTACTCGTGACATATCTAAGACCTCTTTGACTAACCCACAGTCACAAAGATTTTCTTCTATGTTTATTTCTAGAAGTTTTATAGTTTTAGCTGTTATGTTTAGGTCTGTGATACACTTTGAGTTGATTTTTGTGTATCCTGTGAGGTAAGGGTCTGAGTTAATTTTTTGCATATTAATGTCTAATTGTTCCAACACTGTTTATTGAAAAGACTATTTTCCCCCTATTTAATTGTCTTATACCTTTGTTGAAAGCATTTTACTATAAATATAAACAGAAGAACATGGGGGAGGGGAAGAAAAAAAAAGTTAGGGAGGGAGCCAAACCATAAGAGATTCTTAAAAACTGAGAATAAACTGAGGGTTGATAGGGGGTGGGAGGGAAGGGAGATCGGTGATGGGCATTGAGGAAGGCACCTGTTGGGATGAACACTGAGTGTTGTATGGAAACCAATTTGACAATAAATTTCATATTAAAAAATATATGTATAAATGTTTATTTCAGAACTCTAAATCCTGTGCCATTTATCTGGTGTTCTGTCCTTATGCTAGTACCACAGTGTCTTGATTACTATAACTGTATAGCAAGTTTTGAAATCAGATAGTGTGAATTCTGCACATTTGTTCTTATTTTTCAATATTATTTTGGCTATTCTCGTTTTTTGCCTTTCCATGTCTGCTAGAATTAGTTTTTCAGTAGCTACAAAAAGCCTACAGGGATTTGAATTGGGATTGCTCTGAATCTATAGGTCAGTTTAGGGAGAATGGAATCTTCTAATCCATGAACATTGCATATCTATCCATTTTTGTGCTTATTTGATTTCCTTCATTAGCGTCTTACAGTCATTAGTGTTTATTTAAAAAAAATTTTTTTAACGTTTATTTATTTTTGAGACAGGGAGAGACAGAGCATGAACGGGGGAGGGTCAGAGAGAGGGAGACACAGAATCTGAAACAGGCTCCAGGCTCTGAACTGGCAGCACAGACCCTATGCGGGGCTCGAACTCATGGACCATGAGATCATTACCTGAGTGGAGGTCAGCAGCTCAACCGACTGAGCCACCCAGGTGCCCCCAGTTATTAGTGTTTAGATCTTGCACATATTTTGTTAGATTTATATGTAAGCATTTAATTTTAAGTGTGCTATTATTGATGCCTTTAAAAAAAATCATTTTATTTCTCATCTGTCCTCACCATTTCAAGTTTTTTTTTTTTTAAATGTTTGTTTATTATTGAGAGACAGAGATAGAGCATGAGCATGGGAAGGGCAGGGAGAGAGGGAGACACAGAATCAGAAGCAGGCTCCAGGCTCTGAGCTGTCAGCACAGAGCCCAACATGGGGCTTGAACTCACAAACCTTGAGATCATGACCTGAGCCAAAGTTGGCCACTTAACCGACTGAGCCACCCAGGCTCCCCGTCCATTGCAAGTTTTGTTCAAACCCTATCAGTTAACTTCTCCCATGTATTTGAATCTGGCCAAATATCTGATATTGTCTTACAAAATAAAGTAAGTACCTGCTAATGTTTTTCATTTGTGGTTTCTAAGAGATAAAGGTAACTGTTTTTATTATTTCAAGTCAATGACTGGTTAGAAGTTGTTTAGTAAGATTATTATGTCAGTCTGTTTACAGTACTGATAATGTAAAACACACAAGCGTTTTCTGAAGAGGTTTGGTCTGTCAGGAAAGGGTGAGCACATAACCTCCCTGTTCTCTGCTTTGCAGGTGTTGCAGCTTCCCTGGAAGTCTCTGAGAGCCCTGGGAGTATCCAAGTGGCCCGGGGCCAGACGGCAGTCCTGCCCTGTACTTTTACTACCAGCGCTGCCCTCATTAACCTCAATGTCATTTGGATGGTCATTCCTCTCTCCAATGCTAATCAACCTGAGCAGGTAGTTCTTTTCCACTTCATGCTGCCTCTCAAATATTAATTTTTTCAGAAGAGGTGGGTAGGAAAGCATCCTGAGTATATATTTGATTTCTAGGTAGGATAAGATGGCACGTTCTGTGTGCCTATGCTGTTTTAAATCCTACTCCTGTGTTATTAGTCAACCATCAGAAGAGATTATCCTCTTTTTAAGAGACTTTCTTGTTTTAACATATGTCAGGGGAATCCTTCTAAAAATTTTACGTAGGAACCTGGAATTTTACCAAAAGGTGTTGCTGATAGGAAAAAGCAAGATAGAAAAAGTAACATATGCTTTGACAGGAAGGGACTGTCAGTAACACAGATGGATGAGAGTATGTTTTAGAGACAGTGATAATATTAAGGAAGTAACATTAGATAGTAGTACTTGGTTTATTTGTCTAATTTCACAAGTGTTTTTAAAATAAACACAGCCAGGCATACTAGCCAGCCTCAAAGAGTCTCAAATAAATTAAGGTACACAAAAATAGAAGCTACTACCTAGTAAACTGTCAATTACAGGTAAAAGACCCATAATTGATATTAACTGTTGTAGAAAATAATGCTCAGAAAATTAATGAATTGTAACCACAGTTACGCATTTATTCCCAAAGATAATTTATTACTGTTACGAAGCTTTTCTGCTTCAGTGAGCTTATTACTACCTAAAAATACTTGATAAGCTAAATTTTCTGATATGAATTCAAATATGTATATTTAGAAGCTTCTTTCATTTCTTTAGACCATGGAATTTTTCTAATTAATTAGACTAAGCCACTGAGATCATTTTGTTCAACCTTATCATTTTAGGAGGCAAAGAAAGACTTGAGTGTAGTTGCCCAAATATTTACAGATAGAACTGAAATAGAAGCAAGTTTCTCATTCTCAGCCCACAAGGCTTTTGGCAGGAGCGTTCTGAGTCCTCTCCCCTGAATAGTTAATTTTGATAATAGAAACGGACATAAGAATAGCAATCAGGGATCTGCAACGCTTCTTCTCTCTCATGACTAGTTATGTTCAGGTTGTAGCCATGATCTCTCCTCTTGTGACCTGGTAAGCATGAGAATGGCAGTGCTAATTTTTTAAACTTTTTATTTTGGAATTATTTGAATAAAAATATTTATGGGCTGATAGGAAGATTGCACTAAAGACATTTTCTATATTCTGATGAGTTAGACAAGGAAACAGTGTTATTTTAATTTGGTATCTGAGAATTCAGAATCCCCAAATATGCCTGTGCACTGATGCTGTAGTAAAGGGTTGGGGACAAGTTTAAGGTAAGAAAGTTTTTCAATGTTTGATGCAGTCTACGATCTACCAGATAGTTACTGCTATGTGTTATGTGTCTAGAAGGGAATGTAGTGGCCAGTTTATTTATTTTACTTTCTTTTCCAGGTCATTCTGTACCAGGGTGGACAGATGTTCGATGGTGCCCCCCGGTTCCATGGTAGGGTAGGATTTACAGGCACTATGCCGGCCACCAACGTCTCTATCTTCATTAATAACACTCAGCTGTCAGATACAGGCACCTACCAGTGTTTGGTCAACAACCTTCCAGATAGAGGGGGCAGAAACATTGGGGTCACCGGTCTCACAGTTTTAGGTGAGTGGCAGGATGTTGCAGGCATCTTGGCTTTCCTTATGCTGTGACTGTACTTGAGCATACTTACTTTTGACCATCCTTCTACACTTTCAGTCTGCTAGCATCCTTTTCTTGATTCCTCTCCTATCTGCCCTGCCTGGACTCTGCGTCTCTGTGCTTTTTACGCATAGTCTTCCCATCCCTTTTGCCACTTCTGGTGGCTCCTTAAAGCTTCTTAAATGATTTGTCCTGAAAGTGGAGAAAGGTGGTAAAAAACACAATCACAAGTGGCCTCTCACTTTTCTTCAGTGTTTACAGGATAGGACTTATCATTGAGAGCAAGTTAAGTCAAGAATCATTTATTTTCTGTACAAAGCAGAAGTTTCAGCACACGTGAGAAAAAATGACTGCTTCATGTCTACATAGACTGAGGAGACTCACTGCAGTTCTCGGCTTACCCCTCATGTCCTGGCATAATTTCAGTAAAACATCCTTTTTGAATGATAAATCATATGATCAATTTGGTCTCAATACTGTATTAAGAGACTGTATAGTTTTAGGGCCTTTTTACAGGTGGCATAGACAATGTCTTGTCTCACACAGGCACTTTTTCTATTATACAGTATACTTACAATACGTCATACTAAATTAAGTCCATTCTAAACACATTTTGTTTCTCACTTCTGCTGCCTCTAAAATAAAACACTGCCTCCTAAATGCAGTTAAGTTCAGTTCACTGGGGGAGACCTAGGAGGTAGTTAGAGAAGGCTGATACTCTTGATTGTCCTTCACCTGTTTGGCTCAGAATCTCCTCCCTTATTCCTTGGCAAATTCTTGCCCTTTCTTTTCCCTTCCGTTGTTGAGGTACTTGAGGATACCATTTTCCTTCTTTGGGTGAGACTATGCGATAGCCATGGTGCCTTGTTTTCCTAGTCTTCAAACAAAGTAAGAAGACTAAGGACCAGATTGGAGATTTCTATCTTAGAAACACTGTAGTATATTCAGAATTGTGTAATTTTTAATTATGCAGAGGTTTTTACTAAATACAGAGATTTAAAAACACTCAAGTACCGAATATAGAGCACTAATGGAGTTTCAGTGTTTTTCTGATGTTTATACCTGCAAATTAGGTGACTGTCTTCCCACATTATCTAAGTTAATTTTTTCAATTTTTAAAAGAAAAAAATCCTTTAATGTTTTTTATAGTTGATGCTACCTTTAAAGAATTATCTTGGGCTTCCTTTATAGCATCATGGTGGCAGTGTCGAAGGCAGTAATTGAGGGGACTGGTTTACCCCATCACAGCAAGTAGGATTCTCTGAGATTTTTTACTTTTCCTACCTAATACCCTTTTATGGTTCTCTCTCCCCCACCCCTTCCTTTCCTGGTTTCTCTGTCTACTGCACTTACCTTTTATGCATTTGTTCATTCCTTTTTGAAAGGTTGAACATATTTCTCGAAAAGTCGTTAGCATTACAAGTATACCATCATTGGATTCAGACTTTATTTCCTCCATCCCCCAACATGAGACTCCAAGCCATGGGGTTAGCTGATATTTTTATTTGCTTGCATTCTTACTACAAAGCACTGCCTTCTTCCGTTAGTGTTCTTCTTTCATAATTTTTAAATTTTGTGTCTTTTATGTGCTCATTTGTCTTAATGATTATAAAATGTCCACTGCATTATGATCAAGTAGTAGACACACTTGACCTTGACTCTAACTTCCCCCACCATAAAGCAGAATTTAGCATAAAGTAGGTCTGTCAGGTTTTTGTTTGTAAAGTAACAAAGAATCTTGTCAGGGTCGTCTTACCCAGAGAGTTGCTGGCAGGGTCAGTGGTTGCTCTTCCTTGAAATATTTTTTTTAAAAGTGGCTTCTTTCAGTAATGAAAAAATTTAATTGTGGTAAAATACACATGACATAAAACTTACCATCTGAGCCAGTGTAGTGTACAGACCTGTAGGGATAAGTACATTCACACTGCTGCGCAGCCACTCTCCAGAACCCTTTTTATCTTACGAAACTAAAACTCTGTGCTCATTAAACAACATTTCCTTCTCCGCCCGGCCATTGGTAACCACTTTCCTATTTTCTGTTTGTATGAATTTGACTACTCGAGGTGCCTCATATAAGTAGAATTATTTATTGTTTGTCTTTTTATGACTGGCTTATTTCACTTAGCATAATGTTCTCAAGGCTCATCCATGCTATAGCACGTGTCAGAATTCCCTTCCCTTTCAAGGCCGAATAACATTTCCTAGTATGTATGTACCACATTTCGTTTATCCATTCATCCATCCATGGATATTTGGCTGTTTCTGTCCTTCAGCTATAATGAATAATGCTGCTGTGAACATGGGTATGCTCAGTCATGTTTCTAAAGGCAGTGTGTGGGCAGGAAGGACCTTCAGCATTCTTCTTCAGAGGAAGGAATGCAAAACGAAGAGCATAAGATTCCTTCAAAGTATAATGAAAGGATGCAGCCCCTTTTCCATGTTTGCCCCCTGCCAGCTGAAGTTGTGGGCCCTGACTAGTCACTGGCGTCACTCACGAGGTAGTCTTCTGGTTATGTGTTCTATAAACATTGTTATCTGAGGTTCCAGTGCACTGAATGTTGATGTCTCCTCCATCATCAGGTGGCTGATAGTAAATACGTACTCTATTCCTTACTCTTCCTATTGTAGTTCCCCCTTCTGCCCCACACTGCCAAATCCAAGGATCCCAGGATATCGGCAGCGATGTCATCCTGCTCTGTAGCTCAGAGGAAGGCATCCCTCGGCCAACTTACCTTTGGGAGAAGTTAGACAATACCCTCAAACTACCTCCAACAGCCACTCAGGGTATGTACGGTGTTGCTTTACCCATTTCATTAGTTACCATGCAAAATTCCAATTCTAAGACTCAATGAAATAATTAACTTTAATAGAGCTTGAAAAATAACACGCTGTGTCTGTAACTGCTGAAAAAGCTATCTGGATCATTTTGCGTTTTCAACTTTAAAGAGAAGAAAACATATCCTTTCTCATATGCTGCCGTTATGTATCTCATCCAGTGGTTACTATCTATGGAAATTCTGTTCCATTACAATGAGGATTTAAAATAGCTACTTGGTAGCTTCTTTATAGTGTTAACTGTAAGATGATCCTTGAAGTTTGTAACTGAGAATCCACTTCCTTCTTGAGGCACAACTGACTGTTTTAGTATGAGAAACATCAGCACGATCATGAGAGGGTCAATCATCCTGTTTTCAGCCTCAAGTCTAAGTAGAGGAAGAAGATGGGAAAGAGAACAGGAAAAGGCCTCAGATCATGGGAGAACCAGGAGTTGATTATACCAGACAGGTAAAGATGGAGGAAGCATGAGTCTCATCGATGATTTTCTACACGTGAATCCAGCTATTTAAATTTGATAACAAAGGAAACACTCTTGAAAATTTAAGGAGAACTTATAAAACGAGGGAAAATTACAGAGTTTTATCTAAAATCTTCTATTTCAAGAAAATAAAAGTTAGCAGCCTTGAATGTTACATCATCTGTAACAGTATTTTTCTTGTATACTCAGGGCTTGTAGCCTGTATACTCTTGTAGTGTTCTCAGGGCAAGTATACAAATCTTACGTTAAAAGAGTTGGCAGTTAATGAAGAGGCTCCAGACAACCTGAATTGTGCCTGAAATATGCCCCCATTGGTAGTATATGGCTGTCATGGAGATGGAAAGTCCTAACTTGTATGGTAAAGTTAGGCATGGTAAAGCACCAGGGCTACCAGCTCTGTCAGAGCCTGGGAGAATCCTGACAGAACTATTCATGGACCTTCCTATCATCTTTTAACTTACCTAGCCAAAATGTAGTATGTAAAAAAACTTCTCAGTGACAGCACGTAATAACTTTTGGGTTACTCTGATAATGATTACTGCAATACCGTTGTTCCCTGTGGATTGCTGAATTGCTAAATGTTTCAGCCACACTGTGGGCTGAATAGCTTTTCTGGTGGACTAAAGTGTTAATCTCTCCATTTACATGTAAGTGGCATGTTTAATCTAGCTCTTGTGTTGAAATCCTGAAAACCATATTTAAATTCCAGATTTCCTAGTAACTATTTCAGTGACAGTTTACCTCTCTGGGCTGGTGTTGCCTTTTTTTTTTTTTTTTTTTTTTTTTAATATGGGGATTAAACAATGTCATTTCCAAGATTCTTTGTATTAGCATGAGAGTTCTATGATTTATATTTAAAACATTTTGGTGAAATACTGGGTTGAGTTTGGAATTACAAATAAATGCTAAAAGTGGTTACTTGTATGTAAGTTGAGAAATACCTATAGAAAGAACCTTCCATACCTCTTTGTCTTTGAATAAGTGTGTATTAGTCAATTTTTTTGGTGTCTTCTGTATAATTTAAATATTTTTTAGTACTATATGAAAGTGATCTTGAATGTTATTGATGAAAATGTTTATCTTTTGTAATCCAAACTCAGGATTCATTATCAGAATTAGTTTGAATAACTTCATTTACCACACTAATGCTCACTAAGTGAGTCAGATTTTTTATTTAAATTTGCCTCTTGGGGGGCGCCTGGGTGGCTCAGTCGGTTGAGCATCCGACTTCGGCTCAGGTCATGATCTCACAGTCCATGAGTTCAAGCCCCGTGTCAGGCTCTGTGCGGACAGCTTAGAGCCTGGAGCCTGCTTCGGATTCTGTGCCTCCCTCTCTCTCTGCCCCAACCCACTCACATTCTGTCTCTATCTCTCTCAAAAATAAATAAACATTAAAAAAATTTTTTTAAATTTGCCTCTTGGTACTGATATTAATAAGATAGATCTCAAAATAGCATATAATCCCCAAATAACTTAGATTTTTTTAAAGATACTTTTTACACTTATTTATTTTTGAGAGAGAGTATGAGCAGGGGAGGGGCAGAGAGAAAAGGAGACAGAGGATCCGAAGTGGGCTCTGCACTGACAGTCTGATGTGGGACTCGAACTCATGAACTGTGAGATCGTGATCTGTGGCGAAGTTGGATGCTTAATCGACTGAGCTACCCAGCCACCAAATAACTTAGATTTTAAAAACACTTTATTAATATGTTTGCAGTTGCTTAATATAAACTCAAGATGTATTCTCTGTGAAAAGAATATTTGACACCAAGGGAGGGTACTCCAGAAGTCAGTTAGTGACAGGGTCATAATATTTGGGGATTAGAATTGTCCTTGTGTGTAGGGGCTAGTTTGAAGGAGCTCCTTCTGGTTACATCTTGGACAGTTTGAACATTAAAATAAATATATAATCTGTTGAATGAAATGAAATGTATTTAGGAAATATGAAGTACTTAGTTTGGTCTGTGCTTCTGAGGTCTGTACAAATGACCCATGTTCCATTAAGTTTCTGGGTCTGGTCCCAGTTCTCCAGCCCCTGCATTGGTGGTTCTCAACTGGGACATTTTCAGTTGACATTTTTTTGGTTGTCAGAGCTGATAGGATGGTGCTACTGGCAGCTCGTGGGTAGAGGCTAGGGATGCTGGTAAACATCCTATAATGCACAGGAACAGCCCCTGCAGTAAAGAACTATCTGGCCCCAAATGTCAGTGAGTCAGTTACATTAATATATTTCCTAATGTTAAATATCCTTGCATTTCTGGAATAAAGTCTATATGATTGTGATTTTTTTAAAAAAAACTTTTTTAACATTTATTTTTGAAAGAGAGAGACAGTGAGGAGGGGAGGGGGGTGGAGAGAGAGAGAGACAGACAGACAGACAGACACAGAATCCGAAACAGGCTTCAGGCTCTGAGTTGTCAGCACAGAGCCTGATGCATGATGTGGGGCTCAAACCTATGAATCATGAGATCATGACCTGAGCTGAAGTTGGATGCTTAACTGACTGAGCCACCCAGGCGCCCCTGATTGTGATTATTTTAAATAAATTGCTCCATTTGGTATGCTAACATGTTAATAGAATTTTTGCATTTGTGATCATAAGTGAGAATTGTCTACGATTTTTTTTTTTCTGTTTTCCATTGCCCTGGTTCAATTTTAGTATCAGATTATATAAGGGTCTCATAAAATGAGTTAGGCAGTTTTCCCTCTTTTTCAATTCTCTGAAATAGTATGAATAAATTGGAGATTATTGGATGATTTTGTAGAATTTGCCTATAAAAGCTTTGCCCTGCTGTCTTGTTGGTAGATTTTTGACTCCTGATTCAGTTTTTCTAATGGTGTAAGTTTTAGATTTTCTGTATCTTCTCTATTTTTCTAGGAAACATCTTTTTTTTGGTCTGAGATTATACATATTAAATTAGTCATAATATCTCTATATGAAAATAGAGTACAGGTTCTGGAGTCAGAGGATGTGGGTTGGAATCCTGGCTGCAGGGATGGCTGGTTATGTGACCTTGTGCCTTAGTTTTCTTACATGTAAAATGGGCAGAATAATAGTAATTGCCTCACAGGCATGGAATAAAAATTAAATGAAAACATGTAAAACTTTTAGAACAGCATCTGGCATGAATATGCACTTAATAAATACTAGTGTTTATAATACCATTAGTTTTATTATTCTCTTATGTATTTAAAAACTATTATATTCCCCCTTTCATTATTAATTGTTAATGCTTTTCATCTTTTCTTTTTGGATCAATCTTGTTAAACCAAGCTTTTGGTTTTATCTGTTCTTCTGTATATTGATGATAATTTCTGTTCTTCATTACTTCATTCAACAAATACATGTTGGGTACCTACTAGGTTCTAGACACTGTTCTAGGTGCTGGAGATATAGCAGAGAACAGAACAGAAATGCTTCTTCCCTTGATAGAATTTACTTTCTAGTGGGTGGAGATTGAATATAACAAATCAGTAAATTGCAGTTTATTACCAGGTGATATCTTCCGTGGGGAAAACATAAATGAGGGTAAAATGGATTTGTTGGGGCATAAGGAGCTGCAGTGTTGAATAAAGTGCTTAGGGTAAGCTCACTGAGAGGATGATATTCTAAGAATGTAAAAGTGATGAAGGAACGAGCTATGTGAATATGGGTGCTGGAGAGCATTCCAGGCAGAGGGAACAGCCATCTGAAGGCCCTGAGGCTGGGGTGTGCCTGGTGTTTGGGATCAACAGCAAAGAGGCCAGCATGTTTGGAGTAGAGCGAACAAGGCAGAGAATGGTTAAGAGCTATGGTGCCCAGTTACAGGTGCTGGGGTGAAGACACAGGCACACCTCACACATATTGTGGTTGTAGTTGCAGACCACCACAATAAAGTGATTAGCACAGTAAAGCAAGTCAAGTGAATTTTTTGGTTTCCTAATGCATGTAAAATTTATGTTTACACTGCAGTCTGTCAAGTGTGCAATAGCATTATGTCTTAAAAAAACAAAGTTATGTGCCTTAATTTTCTTAAAATTTTTTTTCAGTGTTTATTTACTTTTGAGAGAGAGTGTGAATAGGGGGAGAGGCAGAGAGAGGGAGACACAGAATCCGAAGCACAGGTCCAGGCTCTGAGCTGTCAACACAGAGCCCACGTGGGGCTCGAGCTCACGGACTGTGAGATCATGACCTGAGGTGAAGTCAGACGCTCAACCGACTGAGCCACCCAGGCGCCCCTTACATGCCTTAATTTAAAAGTACTTTATCTCCTGAAGCCAAGAGCACACTGTATCCACTGTGTGTTAGCTAATTTGAGAATAAATTATATTTTAAAAATAAATAAGATAAAAGTACTTTATTTCTAAAACAGGCTAACCATCATCTGAGCTCTCAGTGAGTTACAGTCTTTTTGCTGGTAGAAGATATTGGCTCGATGTTGATGGCTGCTGACTGATGAAGGTTTACCAAGGGCAGCAGTAGCCTTATGAAATGTATTTCTTAAATAATAAGACTTGAAAGTCAAAATGATTACTTGATCCATGGGCAGCAGAATGGGTATTGTGTTAGCAGACACAAAAACAACATTAACCATGTTGTTCATCTCCATCAGAGCTCTTGGGTGACCAGGCACGTTGTCAGTGAGCAGTGATATCTTGAATCTTTTTTTCTGAGCAGTAGGTCTCAGCAGTGGGCTTAAAATATTCAGTAAACCATGTTGTAAACAGATGTGCTGTCATCCAGGCTTTGTTGTTTCATTTATAGAGCACAGGCAGGATAGATATAGCATAATTCCTAAGGGCCCTAGGATTCTCAGAATGGTAAATGAGCATTGGCTTCAGCTTAAAACCATCAGCCGCTTTGCCCCTAATAAGAGGGTCAACCTGTTCTTTGAAGCTTTGAAGCCAGGCATTGAGTTCTCTCTAGTTATGAAAGTCTTAGATAGCATCTTCTTCCATTGGAAGGCCATTTTGACTACACTGAAAATCTGTTGTTTAGTATAGCCACATTTATTAATTATCTTAGCTAGATCTTCCGGATAACTTGCTGTAGCTTCTACATCAGCATTGCCGCGTCATCTTGCACTTTTATGTTACGGAGATGGCTTCTTTCCTTAAACCTTATGAACCAACCTCTGCCAGCTTCCAACTTTTCTTCGGCGGCTTCCTTACTTCCTCAGCCTTCACAGAACTGAAGAGAGTTAGGGCCTTGCTCTGGATCAGGCTTTGCTTAAGGGAATGTTGTGGCTGGTTTGATCTTCTGTCCAGACCACTCAGACATTCTCTGTATCAGCAGTAACACTGTTTTGCTTTCTTATGATTCATGTGTTCACTGGAGTAGCACTTTTAACTTCCCTTAGGAGTTTTCCCTTTCACTCACAGCTTGCCTAACTGTTTGGTGCAAGAGGCCTAACTTTTGACCTGTCTAGGCTTTCAACATGCCTCCCTTACCTAACGTAATCATTTCTAGCTTTTGATTCAGGGAGAGACATGTGACTCTTCCTTTCACTTGAACACTTAGAGGCCAACACTTGAAGGGCTCCTGGTTAACCTGATTTCAGTATTGTTGTGTCTCAGGGAATAGGGAGACCTGGGGTGAGGGAGTGAGATGGGAGAATTGCCAGTCATTGGAGCAGTCGACACACACATACATTTATCCAGTAAGTTTGCTGTCTTATCTGGGTGCACTTCGTGGCACCACTAAACAATTACAATAACATCAAAGGTAACCATGACCAATGAAATAATAATGAAAAGGTTTGAAATATCGTCAGAATTACCAAAATGTGACACAGAGACACAAAGTGAGCAGATGCTCTTGAAGAATGGTTCTGATAGGCTTGTTCAACCCAAGGTTTCCACAGACCACCAATTCATACAGGCAGTATCTGTGAAATACAACAAAACAAGTTATGGCTGTATATATAATATGAAACTTGATTCAAATGTTATATATCTTTACCAACATCTTATCTGTTTCAGTTATTTTATGAGAGAGATGTGTTTAAAAATCACAGAGTAGGGTTGTGGATTTTTCAATTTGTTCTTGCAATTATGCCAATTTTTTTTTAACCTATCCTCAGCCTGTGTCAATTAGGTACTTACAGAGGGTTTTCTATCTCACTGAGTTTCTATTTATAATATGAATTTAATTTTTTTAAGTTTATTTATTTATTTTGAGAGAGTGTGTGAGCAGAGAGAGAGGGAGAGAGAGAGAGAATCTGAAGCAGGCTCTGTAACATCAGCACAGAGCCCAATGCAGGGCTTGAATTTACAAACTGTGAGATCATGACCTGAGCTGAAATCAGGAGCCGGATGCTTAATTGACTGGGCCATCCAGGTGCCCCAATATGCATTTTTGCCTTTGGTTATTATTGAAATCCCTACAGTAGCTTTCTTTGATTAATTCTTGCTGGTATGTTTCTATTTTATGGTTTGTTTACTTTCAGGTTTCCATGTTTTATGTTTTAGGTGTATTATTTGTAAGTAGCATATGTCTAGATTTAATTCAGTTTTCAATCTGCAATCTGAGAGCTTTCTTCTTTGATTGATTGAATTCATTTACATTAATTGTGATAATGGATATGGTTAGAATAATTTCTAATATTTTATGATTTTTATTGACCAAGCTTTTTCTTACACACTTTCTCCATAACTTCTACTGATTATTTTAGTGTTGTGAGGTTTTTTCAGTTTTTTTTTAATAAATCATGCATTTTTCCTTTATTGTTCCTAAGGAATCCTCTGTTGTCCTCATCCATTCATAATTTAATACAGTGAAAAGAGGTGATTAAGTCTTCTGTGTGCTGCTTGCTTGAGAACTCTGCAGAACTTAGTATGGAGGTCATAGATGGAGCAGGGGAGTGTCTTAAACATCACTGTAGTCCAACACTGTCATGTTACCAGGCACCCAGAGGATGCCAGGTTTGCCCAAAGTCCAAATAGAAAGCACTCCCATTCTTTTGCCACGTTTGAAGCCTCAGGAATCTTGATTCTCCTTGAATTGCCACTGCCAATTCCCTTCGCAGTGAGTGTTTCCATAATTATTTCATGGGGAGTAGAAAAGTTTCTAACCACTTCAGTTGCTGAATAAATAGGTGCTTATTTCTTCTTTTTCATGCTGTTATTCTGACTTAAGGCAAAGCTTTCCTCTTTCTTTTTGCCCTCTGACACAAAGAAGCAAGTTCTGTGAAATGTTCAGGACATCCTCTTCTTTAAAAATTAAATACCAGCAATTGTCACAACTGTATTCATTTGTTTATACAGTTGTTCACCCGTTTTTAAAATGTGTGTGTGTGTGTGTGTGTGTGCACACGCACACACTGTCACAACCCTTATTTGTGCAGCTACTTCAGGGGATACTTGGGAAAGTAGAGAA
The DNA here is from genome assembly GCF_023721935.1 of Panthera uncia. Taxonomy (NCBI): domain Eukaryota; kingdom Metazoa; phylum Chordata; class Mammalia; order Carnivora; family Felidae; genus Panthera; species Panthera uncia. Next base: position 63,797,358 of record NC_064810.1, on the reverse strand, counting down.
AAACATAGAGATGTGTCTTTATTCTAGGGCTCACTGTCTAAGGGGAAGACAGATCTAGAGAGGTAATTGTAGTAGTGCATGTTGAATGCTATAAAAAAGTTTCCTGTTCACATTTATTCTCCCTGAAGAGTCTAGGAAGAACTTTATAGGGGAAGAGTTTTCCAAAAAGAAAAGGATCTTAAAGGCTCAGTAGAAGTTTTACCAGGTAAAAGGGGAAAATATTAATAGAGGGAGCCATGCATGTAAAATCTTGCAAGCGTAAAATTTTGATGCTCTTAAATGAGAAAAGCTGTGAAGCTGACATAAAGATTCATGAGGGTTTGGTGAGAGAGGAGGTTGGAAAGTTCAGCTCCAGATTGTGCAGGGTATTGTATAACATTCAAGGAGTTTGGATGTTGTTTTTGAGACTGTGGGTACTCCCAGGCATTTATAAAGCAAGAGAGGATATCCAGATCTGCATTTTATTTTATTTTTTAAAATGTTTATTTTATTGGAGCACCTGGGTGGCTCAGTCAGTTAAGCGTCTGATTTCGGCTCAGGTCATGATCTCACGGTTTGTGGGTTCGAGACCCGCATCGGGCTCTGTGCTGAGTGCTTGCTCAGAGCTTGGTGCCTGCTTCGGATTCTGTGTCTCCTCTCTCTGCTCCTCCTCCACTCATGCTCTGTCTCATTCTGTCTTTCAAAAATAAATAAATGTAAATTTAAAAAAATGTTGATTTTATTTAGAGAGAGAAGGGGTGCGCACACCCACAAGTGGGGGAAGGGCCGAGAGAGGGAGAGAGAAAGAATCCCAAGCAGGTTCCATGCTCAGCACCAAACCTGATGCAGGGTGAGACAATGTGTGCCAAAATCAAGAGTCGGACGCCCAACTGACTGAGCCACCCAGGCACCCACGACTAACACCCAGGCGCCCCAGATCTGCATTTTAGAAACAACTTCAGCAGTCAGGGTGTGAATTTGATAGCCTGGTTGTAGGTGGGAGACTTTGAGAATAGCTCCATCAAGAAATGAAGAGGGCGTCTGGGTGACTCCAGTCAGTTAAGCATCCAACTCTTGATTTCATCTCAGGTCATGATCTCATGGTTCTTGGGATTGAGCCCCATATGGGGCTCCATGCTGATAGCACAGAGCCTGCTTGGGATTCTCTTTCTCCTACTCTCTCTGTCTCTCCCCCCATCATCCCCCATTAAAAAAATACAGAGAGGGCCAGAACTAAGACCCTCATGATGGGGATGGAGCAGGAATGGAGGGAGAGTGGGGTTCAAGAAAGAAGACAAAAATCATTAAGGCATGGGACTTGGGAGAAGAGTCAGAGTTTACTTAGATTTATGTCTTAGGCCCATTGAATGAATAACAACTGTATTAACTCAGAGAAGGAATACTTAAGGAGATTTGTTTAAGGAAGGTGCTGAGTGAGTTAATAATCCTCTGAGACCTGGGACTGAAATAATGTTAACAGGTAACATTATCAGTACCATTCTCCTTTGAGAATTAAATTTTAACAGTCAACACAGAGACATTGGTTCAAAAGAATCCACTGATGTCCACTTAAAAACAAGAACACTCAGAGTCAACATTTCTGGGAACTTGGACAGAAGTGTGTAGGAGAGAAGCAGTCACGATCTAACTCATCTTGCTTGTAGTAGTTGCCACATTATAACTGTGTGTTCATGCCCCAGTCTGTTGCTAATGGTGAGTCATTCTTGCAAATAAATATTAGTAGGTTTATATACATAGTATATTTTATACAAATGCTGTGTGAGTGGTATTCTGGGAAACAACATGTTTTAAAAGCAAAAGAAATCCTTAGCTTGGTAATTTTGATGTGTGATTCTATGCAATGCTATAATACTGGGGGTTTCCAAATATTGCATTATTTGTAGATTGCCCAGTAATAGTCATCATTGTTTTCCAGTGTTTGAATATTTTCTGTAAACTACAGTTCTTTGTTAATACTTCAATAATGGAAATGCAAAGAAAAGAACATGGAAATGTTGGTGTGGAAATACATGGACATGAAATCAGAAATGAATTTAAGATCTGAATTGGCAAAAGCAATATCTATTTCAATCACAAAGCCAAAGTAGAGCAGACACAAAATATTTTCATCATTAAGTTAAAAAATGAGCTAATATGAAGCAGCATGTATCCTAATGTGTGCCTTGAAGGTACTTTGGATATTTTCTTATTTGGGACAGATTCTTTCTCTGTTCCTTTTCCATCTACACCTTAATTCAACCAACATCAACACAAAAATAAAATTTTCTATGTCTGGAAAATTTGACATGAAACAAAAATTGAGATTATCAGATAGGACACTTAAGGCTTCATAGTGTTTTATTTATTTATTTATTTAAACATTTTTTTTAAACGTTTATTATTGAGAGACAGAGAGAGACGGAGCATGAGCATGGGAGGGGCAAAGAGAGAGGGAGACACAGAATCGGAAGCAGGCTCCAGGCTCCGAGCTGTCAGCACAGAGCCCGACGTGGGGCTCGAACTCACAAACCGCGAGATCATGACCTGAGCCGAAGTTGGATGCCTAACCAACCGAGCCACCCAGGCACCCCTTCATAGTGTTTTAAAATTTTCTTTTAAAATGACAGTTTAAATATGAAGTATATGTGATATTATCTTTGAATTTGTAAGTAGATTTCAATTTTTCATTTATTTTGTGATATTTCTCCCTTTTTTACTATTTTTTGTTATCAGATGTATCAGATTGAGATAATTTTTACATATTATTGAGATATATAATTTTGTCATAATAGTTGGTTCAAATAAGAAGAAATCATGCATTTATTATTATTATTTTTTTATGGGATACTTCTGAAATGTTTATGAGAAATGATTGTTATTATGGTCACTCATTATTGTTCCAAAGTACATACATCATATAAAAATATAGACTAATTCATGATTAGGAATCTCTGTCTCTCAACCTCAAATCCTGAGTATTTAACATCTGTTGGGAATTTGGAGACATCTGACATTTTCCCAATTTCTTGACCGATTTTTCTTATGATTCAGAAAAATATGTATTTCCCACGCAATGCCAGGACAGAATTCCCCCATGGAAGCATTACCAGGCACTATACTATGCCTGTTGCATGCATGACCTCATTTCGTCCTCACAGTAACCCCTGGGATGGAGGTGTGTTAGTAGCTCCATGTCACACGTGATGAAATTCGTAGGTGGTAGGGCAGATCCCAGCCCAGGCTGTCTAAGCTTAGAACACATGCACTTAGCCAGTGCATCATCTCCTGGGCAGTAACATAAATGGTTCTGAGCCTAAGGAGAAAGGATGGACGTGGAGATGGACACATGTCTATTGGGCACCCTAGTCCAGCTGTGTAGTTTGTGTGGGATCTGGTGTGGGCTGCGAACTGACAGTGGGCTGGGATGTCATGTGTGCTTTCCAAACTGTGGTTCCACACAGTTGAACTTTACCTATTTGTGAAAGAAAGATCATAAGAACATTTGTTTCCTAACTTCAGTTCTACAAATTACTTCTGAACCAGAGCAGGCCAAGCGAAGTGCCTGGTTGAATTGGGGAATTAGTCCTTTTCACTTGAGAAAGAGCCCTGTGCTCGTGGCTGGAAGTAGCCTGATGCTTGCCGAGGAGGGGCTCCTGTCTCCTCTTTGCCTTGACTGCACAAACAGCCCTGTCCTACTTCTGGCTAATCCCCTCTTATCAATGTGCCTCCTTCCCTGATTACATCCTGAGTTAGCTCTAGCATGGCACGTCAGCCTCAGTTAGGAATACTTTCTTCTATCAGTCTGCTCTTGGTGTCTGTGTTTATAGAGATAAAAGGAAGAACAGTGACTTCACCTCTTAAAAATAACCTTGTAAAGCAAGAATCTTTAAAGTTTACCTCTTTCTACATGCCAGAATGCTGCTTAGAGCAGCTGTGAAAAGTTTCCCAAATTATCTCTATGAAAATGTCAACAAAATTAGTGGTTTTGTGTGAACTGATCAAATTCCTAGAATTTTAGGGCTTACGAAAACAGCACCACAGTGTGTGGAATTGTGGGACTAGTTGTCCAGAGATTATGGTTTTCTTGCATGGTGACATCTGGTAATGTATTGAAGGTGGAGTTAGGCAGATGGCTTAGTTTAATACTAGCAGCAATGGAACATTGCGTTGTCAGGAAATATCTTATAGCTGCACCCCATAGTGGTTTAAAATGTCTTACTAGAAAACCAAGTATATGTATGGTGCCTGTGTGCTTTGGGCATGGATAGACCTGATTTTATAGATTGCTGCTACTTCTGTACTGTGTAATCTTGGGCACATTGCATAGCTTCTCTGAGCGTTTTGTCTTTGAAAAGTAGGGAATATAAAACCTAGGGTTTTTTTTTAGTTTTTTATTTGATTTCCAGTATAGTTAACATACAGTTTTATATATTAGTTTCAGGTGTTCAATATGGTGATTCAACAATTTCATACATTACTCAGTGCTCTCAACATGATAAGTGTATTCTTACCCCCCTTCACCTATTTCACTCATCCCCCCACCCATCTCCCCTCAGGTAACCATCATTTTGTTCTTTGTATAAAATCTAGGATTTAGACAATTCAGTAATACGTATGTAAAACTCTTAGTACCCCGCATATGGTACACAGTGGACACTGAAGAGAAGGTAGCTCCTTTATTTACTGAACACCTTCTTGCATGCTGGGTAATTTCTAAGGATGATGATGCAATTATGAACAAGACAAACCCAGCCCCTTCTTTTAATGAGACAAATAGGCTCCAGGGCACCTGGCTGGCTCTGTCGGTTGAGCTTCTGACTTCAGCTCAGGTCGCGATCTCACTGTTGGTGGGTTCGAGCCCTGCGTCGGGCTCTGTGCTCACAGCTCAGAGCCTGGCGCCTACTTTGGATTCTGTGTCTCCCTCTCTCTCTGCACCTCCCCCCTCTCACTGTCTCTCTCTGTCTCTTGAAAATAAATAAATGTTAAAAAAATTTTATTTTTAAATTAAAAAAAAGAGACAAATAGGCAAGACGTGACAACAAATGAGGTTAAGCGCCAGCACTAGAGAACACATGGTGCTGAAGAGCACATATGAGGGGGGCATTTAATGAAGGCTTGAGAAATCAAGTAGAAAACACAGGAGGAGAAAGCAGTTTCCTCCCTGACTGGCCCAAGTATTGAGTGAATTCACTGATGGGCTCTTACACATTGGTAGCCCTCAGAGTTGTTTGTTTATTTGTTTTAAAGAAAAGAAAATAATACACAAGTGCAAACCAGGTAACCACCAAATATATTGACTTGGTGTGTGTAATACAATTCAAATGTCCAGATTCTTCATAAGTAAGGTATCTGTATAATGTGGATTTGGCTCTTTAAAAGTTCCCATGAAAAAACAAAAACAAAACAAAAAGAGTCCTTTCCTTTGCTTATTTTTTTAAGTTAATTCCAGAAAGGCACTTAGTAAATATTTTTCTTAAATGATTTAACCAATAAATGCATGTGTGCTATGGTTAGGTCTGCTTTTGCTGATCCCTCTTCTCTGCTTCTGCCTTTGATCTAGATAGAAATGAGGATTGCCAGCAGAAACAAGAGAATGTTGAGTTTCATGTAAAAACAGCCCAGGGTAGAGGTAGCTCCACGTGTTGCCCTAGGAATATACGGACTTTGTGCCAGAAATGTGCCATTGGGATGCTTTCTACTTATTCCTAAATTTGCAGCTGTTTTGAGGGGTTGAGATTACTGGATGTGTTCGATTCTGCTTAAAGGAGGCAGTGAAGTGTAGAGCTTAGATATAAGACAGCCTCCCATCTAATTCGAATTCTGTGTGACTAGCTGAGTAATCTTATTACTCACTTAAAGCCTCAGTCTCCTTACCTGTTCAATGGGATTAATAATAATACCTCATAGGGTCCTTGTGAAGATTAAGGTAGTACATGTAAAAGTTTAACCAATGGTTGGCACATAGTAATAACAACTATTAATTCTAGTTTTTATTATTACTGTAAGTAATTTACATTTTATTTACAAGGAATACATAATCTATGCTAATGTTGATGAATTACTAAAATGTGGACTACTGAAAACTTTCTTGGTGATATCAGTGTGATGGTCTTGAAAATGCACTGCTTATCTCCTGCTGTGGGGACACAATTGACTTAACAGCTCCAAGCACTTCCTCCAGAACCCACCAGCTTTGCACTCAGACCACGTTTTGCCCGGGCTGCTCCCAGGCAGTAACTGGACACAGTGGGCCTGCTAACTCAGGGCTCTTCCTGCAAGGTGTGGGACTCCTTTAACAGTTACTTTAGCTCAGGGCCTCCCCGTCAGCCTGATGGAAACTTCCGAAACACTGTGCTGCGATCTGAGATGCCCCTCACTTGGACCTCCGTTCTCTCTCCTCTTCACAGAGGCCAGACCTGCATTGCAGTGTGAGGCTCTCTCACCTTCTCCAGCTGCCTCTCCATTTCCTTTACCAGAATTTCTTCCACTAAACCTTTGGCTTGTCTCTGTGTGTCTGCTTTGTGGAGGAGCTGGACTTACACACTTATAATAGTTGTTAGAAGTCACAGTCTACACCCGTGAGCACAGAGTGCATATTTTCTCCATCACGTATAAAGTGAACATTAATGCAATGAGTTTAACTCCTTCTTTATGTTACTGCATTTCCTCAGAATTAAAATTTGGTGTTACTGACCAGAAGTTCTCTAGGATGGCATTAGCTACTGTTTCCTCAGGGAAGACTGCTCACATTTAGGACCTCATACCAATCTACACATTAAGTTGTAAGATTACCCTTATTTAGGACAGTCCTCCATATCTCCGGTCTTTAACGTGATGTGATTTTAGTATTTTCATGAATGAAAAAAAAAATCTCTTCAGAAAAGGTTATGATAGCTCTTCAGTGTTTATTTTTATAGTCTTCTGCTGATTTCTTTGGTTTTCTTACTTTTTTTTCCCCTAACTGCTCACTTGATTATGATATTTGTGACAGACCAGGTCCAGGGGACAGTCACCATCCGGAACATCAGTGTTCTGTCTTCAGGCTTGTACCAGTGCGTGGCTTCTAATGCCATTGGAACCAGCACCTGCCTTTTGGATCTCCAGGTTATTTCACGTAAGTACATAAAATTCTGATGTCTCCTCTCTATCTGGAACACCAAGATCTTTGTTAAACCAGAAATGAAGAGTTTCTCTAATTGTTTTTAGGTGGTTTGAAGATATATATAAATTCTTCTGGTTTTATAAATTATTAAAGTAGTTTATAAATGTATTAGTATACTTTTCTGCCTCAGCAAGGTGACATCTTCTTTACAATAGAATGCCTTTCTCCTCTGGGTTGTGAGAATCAAGTCAGTCACTTGTCTTCAAGTGATTGTATAGTGCTGTAGACATTATAAAAACTTAACAGTGATCTTATGGCCACGACAAGACCTTTTTGTATTTTCTCCTAATCCCTTTACATCTGCTTAACTGTTAGGTGGCCAGGTCACAAATAAGTGGTGCAGAAATGTCTTTAAATGAGAGTTCTGGGTTATTTGAATTCCAGTTACAAAATGTAGTGATGGGGTTGGGCTGGGGTGACAGTGAGCCTGCTGACTGCCAGGGTTCCTTTGGGCAGATCAGGCAGGTGAACATCGGTTGCCTGTTCTGCTCTAGGAGTTTCTAGGAGTTGCTCTGCCGAAGTGGTGAGTCCTGTGATGTTCGTTTATTCAGAAAGTGTTTGTGAGCCGACCATGTGTCAGTTAGTTCTAGCCACCCAGGACACAGAAAGTTAACTGAGGTTTATACGGATGTAATACTTTAGGCAGTTTTGTTCATTTTAAGAAGGTTCTGTAGTAAACTTTTATGTTTATAAAGTTGCATGAGTATATGCTATTTCTCTCTCTCTCTCTCTTTCTCTCTTTTTTTGTTCTTTAAATCTGCCTTAAATATATTTTGCAGCCCAGCCCAGGAGCATTGGACTAATAGCTGGAGCCATTGGCACTGGTGCAGTTATTATCATTTTTTGCATTGCACTAATTTTAGGGGCATTCTTTTACTGGAGAAGCAAAAACAAAGAGGAGGAGGAAGAAGAAATTCCTAATGAAATAAGGTTTGTTTGTCAGATAATTTGTCCTTCATGGCCAGTGTCTGTAATGTGTATCAATTTTTGGCGGCTAAGATTTCTTTGCTAATCCAATGACCGTGATGGCCAAGACAGTTAACATGGCCAAGTAATATTTTTCCCTTGTATGTTACATCAGTTTTCCTCATGATGCTATTCAGAGTTTCTTACTGCATCATGAGAGAGGAAGAGGGTCTAACATGTGCCCAACCAGGAGGGCACATGTTAGACCTCCCTCACCTCCTGTATCTCCAAGATAGGAAGGGGTAGGTGGCTGTGACAGTAGAAAAGTTACTTTAGAAAATGTGTTTAAGGGGCACCTGGGTGGCTCAGTCCAGATTCTTGATTTCCATGAGTCCAGGTCATGATCTCATGGTTCATGAGACTGAGCCCCATGTCAGGCTCTAAGCTGAAAGTGCAGAGCCTGCTTGGGACTCTGTTTCTCCCTCTCTCCCTGCCCCTCCCCTGCTTGTGCACTCTCTCTCACTCTCTCTCTCTGCCTCTCAAAATAAATAAATAAACATGAAAAAAATGTGTTTGACACTGGCATTTATAATAGAAGCTAGAAGGAACACCACAAGAGTATACCTGTCTGTGTGTACACAGCGAGGCCAAAGCAATATGGCTTGGTGTGAGGAGACAGTTCAGTCAAGGATATGAATAAGTTCAGAAAACAATGTGAAAATCATCTTTAAAGAAAAGTGACTCTTGGCTCTACTATTTTGTAGGGATATGGGAGTACAAACTCGGTCTCACATTGCATCACATCATATCCTAGTTGAGAATGCTTTAATGACGCTAGCCTACTTAGTGTGACACACACAGCCCTTCAGGACCTGACCCTCCCCTGCTTCCCTGGTCCTCTCTCACCACTTCTGTGATCCTTGGTGTTCCAGTCTGTTCTGTATTCTCTCATGCCTCAGCGTCATTGCTCAAGCCTCCACCCTCTTCCTGGACCATACTCCTTTCCTTTTCATCCATCTCTCTGGTAAATTCTTTGATCGGATTCAAGATTAGTCAAGGCATCACTTCCTCACAGACGTTTACTTTAGTCCCTTGTCCAGTGTCTCAGACTTGAAGGTGTTCTTGCATTGATTGTCACTCCCATTTTGTCATAGGCTTCTGGGGTATAGAGCTGTGTATTTTTTTTTTCTTTACATGAAACATCTAGTAGAATGCCTGGTAATCAATAAATGTTAAATGAATTAGTTAACATCTTAAGTTAAATTAGTAACTTCTCTTAGCCTCTTACAATTCTTACAGGTTTGGATTGTATGCAAGGATAGATTTCATCCCAGCATAAGATCACTGAGGAAAATCACTTATCAGCATACTACAGTGATTTCTCAAACTCCAAAGTGCAATAAAATCAGGCCAACTCTAACCATTTTTTGAAACTCCACACACCCATAGCTTGGTTTGCTAACATTTTACAGCAACAAGCTCAGTGGATTTCTTCACGGACTATTTTCCCATTTAGAGCAAAAAAAAAATTATACATATGCAGATGTGCGCGCGCACACACATACACACTTTTTTCAGTTATATTGGAAAGTATAGTCTTTGAGATATTTGACATTACCTTTCTACCCTTGGAGATTGAGAAACCTCAAGTTTTTCTTGAGGATTGTTTCAAAGGGAATGAATGCCAAAGCTGAGGCCACCAGGACTAATGTGTTTGCTTTCACGATAGTATGGTTTGTCCTGAGAATTTGTACTTCACAGACATACTGGCCTTAACATAAGAAGAAAGAGTCCTGGGCAGGAGGGTAGGGTAAAACTCAAGTAAATCCTAATGACAACTTTATTTTTGTTCTTTTTCAGAGAGGATGATCTTCCACCTAAATGTTCTTCTTCTGCCAAAGCATTTCACACCGAGATATCCTCCTCAGAGAACAACACATTGACCTCTTCCAATACATACAACAGTCGATACTGGAGCAACAATCCAAAAGTTCACAGAAACACCGAGTCATTCAACCACTTCAGTGACTTGCTCCACTCAGGCAATGCCAATATACCGTCCATCTATGCTAATGGGAACCACCTGGTCCCAGCTCCACATAAGACTCTAGTAGTGACAGCCAACAGAGGGTCATCCCCACAGGTTGTGTCCAGGAGCAACGGTTCAGTCAGCAGGAAACCTCGGCCTCAACACACACACTCGTACACCATCAGCCAAGCAACACTGGAGCGAATTGGTGCTGTCCCTGTCATGGTGCCAGCCCAGAGTCGGGCCGGGTCCCTGGTATAGGACCTGAGTGGATAAAGTATTCAGAAAAGAATCAGTGGAATGCCCCAAGCAGGGGGAGGGTGGGGTGAGCAAGTTCTGGGAAAGAAACACTTTTCCTTGTAAGGATACTAGTAAAAAGCACAAAGGAAAAGGCAATGCCGTTACCTGGCCAGTGAGTTTTGTGGAATGAACTGGGATTCTCCATCTTGAAGACTTGTTTCCCCACCACAGATGTCCTAGGATTCTGTCCAAAAAACTGGATCTCAAAGATGTGCCAAGCCAAGGAAAAAGTTGTAAGAGCAGAATAGCCCTTAAAACCCAACTGCAGTCCAGATGGGCTTGTCCTTTAATTCATGCCTAACTAATAATTTTTCAAGAGACTAAAGTGCCAGCTGAAGTTTAAATGATGAAATTATTTAAAAATATAGTTGTCTTTAGAAAAAATGAGCAACCCTGATATCATTACCATTCCCTCTTTATCTAGAGGGCTTAATGGCACGAATAGTTAATACTGGTCCCAACAGGGCTGGTTCTTGTATCATAGAATAAAAGCTTTTTACACAAAATTCAGTAAGAAAAGGGGGAAAACAAAAGCAACTTCTCTGAGAAGCCCCTTCATATTTATTTATTTATCCCTTCCTGAACCATGAATTTCATATTTGGAATATTGCTGTATTGACAGATTGTTGCCTGTCTGTTTTTCTAGGGTCTGTTCCAGGTCCATGACAATTACTGTTCATTATTTCCTGGAAGAATATTTTTTTAAAAGAAAACTATTTTTTTTAAAAGACATGAGAAGCATAGGGCTAGGAAAGAAAAGACTACTGTTTATAGCACATTCAGTGATTAGGTTTGTTGAGAGTTTCAGGAGGCCCCTCACAAGGGAGAGCGAGCTGGGCTGTGTCCGAGGAACTTGCACACCCCTGGCAGGCTCAGAGCAGGGCTGTCCAGGGTTCCCTGCTTTCACACTAGGTTACTCTTAATGAGGGCAGCACCTGATGCCTTTTGCATCGAGGTAGATAATGTTCTCCTTGTTTGACAAGTCGAGGTTAGTAGGTTTTTACAGGGAGGTCAGGAGTTGTTCTGTTGTTGTTGTTTTCAAAATAATTATTTTTGAAAAAGAGATAAGATTGAGACAAAAGGGATGCCTTCAGGTATGCTCCTGGGAGGGTCTGCCCTATATTTGTCACAGCTCAGGGTTGTAGTTTTGCCCAAATGCGTTTTATACCACTGTAAAGAGACTCCTTCTGTGATTAATTACCTGGCTTGGCTGGCCTTGGAGTTTACCAGATAATTTACAGACTCCCCACTGTTTTTCGCTGTGTGGATCTGGGCATACTTGTATCGGGGACTATCTTGCCTTAATCACACTTTAAGCAACACAGAAATGATTTGTTCGAGAATCGTTCTCTGAATTATTTATGAGGCCGACCTCGTGGTTCCATAAGAGCATCATTTCTTTCCCAATGTTGTCTCGCACTCCCTCTTTGCACTATGCCTTTTGCCCTCTTTTCCTGCAGCATAGTCGTCACAGGGAGTGGCTTCCTGATTTTCAGACCTACTTGGAGAAATGGAAGCCAGCAGCTGCTGCACACACTGTTTTCTGGGAGGGCTACACTCAGAACCTAACCATTGTAGCCATTTCAATATTGATGAAATGCTGAATTCACATTAGCATTACTTATTTTCTCCATGTGATGGTTCTTGACTTTGTAAAAAATTAAATAAATGAATGTCTATACTTTTTCTAAAGAGTGAAAATACCATGACAGAAAAGGTACTATCAGATGTTGTTTAGAAAGCATTTATCTTGCATTTCTTTATTCTTTCTAATGATCTAAAATTCAATAAAAGTTTATTCATATAAAAACAAGTTGTCATTAATTATCACACATTAATGAATATATGATCTTATATGTAGTGTTCTTTACAAGAATTTTCTATTCTGTTCAGTAGTGTTCATAATAATTTTAATGAGCATACAGTACTCTAGAAATTACTTTACCTTACTTATTAGAGCTTTGAGTCCAGTTCTCCTGTGTATGACTGAAAATGCAATGCCCCTTTCATACATTGCACTATTTTTCTATTTCCCAGTTTGAAGTTCATGAAGACAAGGTCCATGACTGCTTTTTTCACTCTGAATCTCTGTCACCTAGCACAGTGCCTAATAATAGGTATTGTGTAGATAAATGACTGATGGCTTGTAAACTGAAGTTGTCAAGTTTCAGTTCAGAAAGTTATGATCTCCATGTATACTGGATCATTCCTTTGTTGTAACTTTTTATTTTGAGATCATTTATATATTTACATGCTGTTATAAGAAATAATAGAGACTCCTAATATACCCTTCATCTAATTTTTCCAAATGGTGACATCTTGCATAACTGTTATACAGTATCACAAATTGACATGGATACAGTCGATCAACCTTTTTCATATTTCAACAGTTGTACATGCACTCATGTATGTGTGGCGCATGCATTTAGTTACCTGCACTTTTATCACGTGTAGATTTATGTGACTGCCACCACAATCAAGATAGAGGACCCCTTGTGTTACCCTTTTATAGTCTTGGCCACCTCCCTCCTCCCCAACTCCCTAATCTCTGATTTGTTACCCATGTCTATAGTTTTCTTCAAGCATGATATATAAATGGAATAATGTAGTATGTAACATTTGAGAATTAGCTTTTTATTGCTCAGCATAACTCCTGAGATCCAGCCAAGCTGTTGCATGTATCAGTGGTTCATTCCTTTTTATTGCTGAGTAGTATTCCATGGTACAGATATATCAGTATGTTTAATTGTTTGCCTATTGAAGGGTATGAAGGATATTTGAGTTGTTTCCATTTTTGGCTATTACAAATAAAACTGCTGTGCGCATTTTTGTAAGCTTTTATGTGAACATAAGTTTTTATTTCTCTGAGATAAATGCCTGGGAGTTCAGTTGCTCCATCACCATTTGTTGAAAAGGCTGTCCTTCCTCCATTGAGTTGTTTTTGCATCTTTGAAAAAATCATTTAGTCACATTTGTGTGGGTCTCCTGAGTTCCTTAGCTGTTCCACTGATCTTTGTGTCTGTTCTTCCACCAATGCAATGGTGACCACTAGCTATTTAATAAGCTTTAACATCTTTTAGAGTGGTTTCTCCCACTTTACATTCTTTTTTTGAAATTGTTTTAACTATTGCAGTCCCAGTGCCTTTTGATATAAATTTTAGAATAAGGTGGTTTATTTCTATGAAACTCTTGGCTGTTGTAATTGGAATTACATTAAACCTATGACCACTTTGGGAAGGCCTGGCACCTTTACTATTTGTGTCTTCCAAACTATGGATATGGAATGTTTCTCCATTTATTTAGGCCTTCTTTATTTTATCAGCAATTTTTAATTCTCAGGATACAAATCCAGTACATGTTTTGTTGGATTTGTCCCTAAGTATTTGATTATCTCTGAAGCGATTATAAATGTTACTGTGTTTTAAATTTTGGTTTCTGTGTGTTTGTTCTTCTTAAATAGAAATGTAATCGAGTTTTTTTTTGTCTTGATTTTGTATTCTGTAACTTTGCTGAAACTCACTTCTTCAGGATCTGGTTATTTGGTTTTGTGTTTTGTTTTCTCATAGATTCCTTGGGATTTTCTACATACATAATCACGTCATCTGCAAATAGGGACAGTTTTATTTCTTTCTCTTCAATATGTGTACCTTTTCTTTTTCATAGCATTATGTTAAATAAAAGTGGTTAGTGTGATATGCTTTCCTTATTCCCATTGTAGGGGGAAAGATTTCATTATTTTAACCATTTAGTATGATGTTAGCTATAAGTTTTCGTCAGTGCCTTTATCAGATGAGGAAATTTTACTCTGTTATGAGTTTGCTGAGAATATCTGTCATCTATGGGTGTTGGATTTTGTCAAATGATGTTTTCTGCATCAGTTGGTACAATCATACTTTTTTGTTCAGTTTTGTTTTTTGCTTTAGTCTATTGATTATGCTGGATTACTGACTGATTTTCAAATGCTGAATCAATCTTGCATACCTGGAATAAATTGCATTTGGTCATGGTGTATAATTTTTTAAAACACTCACTGCTTGATTTTATTTGCTAATATTTTGACGAGGATTTTTTTTGTGTATAAAAGTGCATAGAATTTTCTAGTAAAATCATCTGTGGCTGGAGACTTCCTTTTCAGTTTTTAAATTACCAATTCAATTTATTTAATTGGATTATGGTTATAGGATTATTCAGGTTTTCTATTTCATCTTGATTTTCAGTAGTTCCTGAGTTTAAGGAATTGATCCATCTCTTCTAGCTTGTCAGCTTTATGGATGTAAAGTTGTTTATATTTTCCCCTTATTATCTTTCTGACAGAAGCTGGAATCTGTATTGATGTCTTATTCCTGACATTGCTGATCATTGTCTTCTATCTTATTTATTTTTATCAATCTTGCCTGAAGTTTGTCAATTTTATTGATTTTTAAAAAAAGAAACAGCTTTTGTTTGTTTGTTTTTTTTCTGTTTTTCTCTTTTCAGTTCTATTAATTACATCCCTTCAGCTTGCTATGGGTTTTTTTCTCTCATTGTTCTAGTTTTCTTTCTTTTTACTTAATTAAATTCATTAGTTAATGGCAATACTAGTTTCAGGAGTAGAATTCAGTGATTCATCACTTACATACAACACCCAGTGCTCATCACAAGTGGCCTCCTTAGTACCCATCACCTATCTAGCCCATCTCCTACCCACCCCCTTCCCTCAACCCTGTTCTCTATCAAGAATGTTGTAGTTTGTTTCCCTCTCTTTTCTCCCCCTTCCCCTGCCTACATGTTCATCTGTTTTGTTTCTTAAATTCCACATATGAGTGAAATCATATGGTATTTGTCTTTCTCTCATTGACGTACATTCATGTCATTGCAAATAGCAAGATTTCATTCTTTTTGATGGTTTAGTAATATTCCAATATATATATATATATATATATACCACATCTTCTTTACCCATTCATCAGTTGATGGACATTTGGGTGCTTTCTGTGGTTTGGCTGTTGTTGATAGTGCTGCTATAAACATTGGGGTGCATGTCCCCCTTCAAATCTGTATTTTTGTCTCCTTTGGGTAAATACGCAGTAGTGCAATTGCTGGATCATAGGGTAGTTCTATTTTTAGTTTTTTGAGGACCCTCCATCCTGTTTTCCAGAGTGGTTGCCCAGTTTGCATTCCCACCAACAGTGCAAGAGGGTTCCCCTTTCTCCCCATGCTTGCCATCTGTTGTTTCTTATGTTGTTAATTTTAGCCATTCTGATAGGAGGGGAGGTGGTATCTCATTGTCGTTTTGATTTTTCCCTGATGATGAGTGATGTTGAGCATCTTTTCATGTGTCTGTGGGCCATCTGTATGTTTTCTTTGGAAAGGTGTCTACTCATGTCTTCTGCCCATTTCTTAACTAGGTTTTGGTTTTTTTGTGTGTTGAGTTTGGTAAGTTCTTTATAGATTTTGGATACTAACTTTGTCAGATATGTCATTTGCAAATACCTTCTCCCATTTTGTAGGCTGCCTTTTAGTTTTGTTGATTGTTTTCTTCACTGTGCAGAAGCTTTTTATCTTGATAAAGTCTCAATAGTTCATGTTTGCTTTTGTTTTCCTACCTTTGGAGACATGTCTAGTAAGAATTTGCTCTGGTAGAGGTCAAAGAGGTTGCTACCTGTGCTCCCTTCTAAGATTTTGATGGTTTCCTGTCTCACATTTAGGTGTTTCATCCATTTTGAATTTATTTTTGTGTATCGTGTAAAAAAGTGGTCCAATTTCATTCTTCTGCATTTCATTGTCCAGTTTTCCCAAAAACATTTATTGGAGAGACTGTCTTTCTTCTTGGATATTCTTTCCTGCTTTGTTGAAGGTTAATTGACTGTATTGTCTATTTTTGGGCCAGTACCATACTGTCTTGATCACTACAGCTTTGTAATTATGACTTGAAATCCAGAATCATCATGTCAGTTTTGTTTTTCTTTTTCAGAAAAGAAGCTCTTTTCTGGCTCTTTGGGGTCTTTTGTGATTTCACACAAATTTTAGGATTGTTTGTTCTTGCTCTGTGAAAAATGCTGGTGGTATTTTGATAGGGGTTGCATTAATGTGTAGATTGCTTTGGGTAGTATCGACATTTTAACAATATTTGTTCTTCTAATCCATGAGCATGGATTACTTTTCCATTTCTTTGTGTCCTCTTCAATTTCTTTCATATGTGTTCTATAGTTTTCAGAGTACAAATCTTTTCCCTCTTTGGTTAGGTTTATTCCTAGGTATCTTATTGTTTTTGGTGCAATTGCAAATGGTACTGATTGACTGATTTTTTTTTCTGCTGCTTCATTATTGGTATATAGAAATGCAACAGGTTTCTACATGTTGATTTTATATCCTGTGACTTTGCGGATTTCATGTATGAGTTCTATTATGTATCAGTTCAATTTTTTGGTAGAGTCTTTTCAGTTTTCTACATAGAGTATGTCCTCTGCAAATAGTAAAGGTTTGACTTCTTCCTTGCCAATTTGGATGCCTTTTATTTCTTGTTGTTGTTTGATTGCTGAGACTAAGACTTCTAGTACTATGTTAAATAGTAATGGTGAGAGTGGACATCCTTGTCTTGTTCCTGGCCATAGGGCTCTCAGTTTTTCCCCATTGAAGATGATATTAGTTGTGGGTCTTTTGTATATGGCCTTTATGATGTTGAGGTATATTCCTTCTATCTCTACTTTTTTGAGGGTATTTATCAAGAAAGATGCTGTATTTTGTCAAATGCTTTTTCTGCATCTATTGATGCAGGGTCATATGTTTCCTATCCTTTCTTTTATCAATGTGGTATATCATGTTGATTGATTTGTGAATATTGAACCAGCCCTGTAGCCCAGGAATAAATCCCACTTAATCATGGTGAATAATCATTTTAATATGTTGTTGAATTTGATTTGCTAGTGTTTTACTCAGAAATTTTGCATCTCTGTTCATCAGGGATACTGGCCTGTAATTCTCCTTTTTTTTTTTTTTTTTTTTTTAATTTTTTTTTTTCAACGTTTTTAATTTATTTTTGGGACAGAGAGAGACAGAGCATGAACGGGGGAGGGGCAGAGAGAGAGGGAAACACAGAATCGGAAACAGGCTCCAGGCTCCAGGCTCCGAGCCATCAGCCCAGAGCCTGACGCGGGGCTCGAACTCACGGACCGCGAGATCGTGACCTGGCTGAAGTCGGATGCTTAACCGACTGCGCCACCCAGGCGCCCCTATAATTCTCCTTTTTAAGTGGGGTCTTTGTCTGGTTTTAGAATCAAGGTAATGCTGCTTTCATAGAATAAGTTTGGAAGTTTTCCTTCCATTTCTATTTTTTGGAACAGTTTGAGAAGAATAGGTATTAACTCTTCTTTAAATGTCTGGTAGAATTCCCCTGGGAAGCCATCTGGCCAGGACTCTTGTTTGCTGGGAGATTTTTGATTACTGATTCAGTTTCTTTGCTGGTTATGGGTCTGTTAAAATTTTCTATTTATTCCTGTTTCATTTTGGCAGTTTGTGAGTTTCTAGGAATTCGTCCATTTCTTCCAGATTTCCCAGTTTGTTGGCATATAATTTTTCGTAATATTCTCTTATAATGTTTGTATTTCTGAGTTGTGGGTTGTGATCTGTCCTCTTTCATTTATGATTTTTATCAATTTGGGTCCTTTTTTCTTTTTGAGAAGTCTGGCTAGGGGTTTATCAATTTTGTTAAGTGTTTCAAAGAACCAGCTCCTAGTTTCATTGATTGGTTCTACTGGTTTTTGTTTGTTTCTATATCATTTATTTCTGCTCTAATTTCTTTATTATTTCCTTTTTCTGCTGGCTTTAGGCTTTATTTACTGTTCCTTTTCTAGTTCCTTTAGGTATAAGATTAGGTTGTGTATTTGGGACCTTCTTGCTTCTTGAAATAGGCCTGAATTACAATATACTTTCCTCTTAGGACTGCCTTTGCTGGATCCCAAAGGTTTTGGACTGTTGTGTTTTAATTTTCATTTGCTTCAATGTATTTTTTTTTATTTCTTCTTTAATTTCTTAGTTAATCCATTCATTCTTTAGTAGGATGTTCTTTAACCTCCATGTATTTGAGGGCTTTCTAAATTTCTTGTGGTTGACTTCAAGTTTCATAATGTTGTGGTCTGAAAATATGCATGGTATGATCTTGATCTTTTTGTTCTTGTTGAGGGCTGATTTTTGACCCAATATGTGGTCTATTCTGGAGAATGTTCCATGTGCACTTGAAAAGAATGTGTATTCTGGTACTTTAGGGTGAAATGTTCTGAATATATCTGTTATGTCCGTCTGGTCCAGTGTGTCATTCAAAGCCATTTTTTCCTCGTTGATTTTTTTGCTTAAGTGGTCTGTCCATTGTTGTAGTGTGGTGCTAAAATCTCCTATTATTGTATTATTATCAAAGAGTTTCTTTAAAAATTTTTTTAATGTTTATTTATTTTTGAGAGAGAGAGAGAGAGAGAGAGAGAGAGAGAGAGAGAGAGAGAGAGAGA
>NC_064810.1:63583027-63778492 GCF_023721935.1 Panthera uncia | reverse complement strand
AGAGAGAGAGAGAGAGAGAGAGAGAGAGAGAGAGAGAGAGAGAGAGAAAGCACCAGCAGGGGAGGGGCAGAGAGAGAGGGAGACACAGATTCTGAAGCAGGCTCCAGGCTCCGAGCTGTCAGCACAGAGCCTGACATGGGGCTTGAATCCAAGAACCATGAGATCATGACCTGAGCTGAAGTTGGATGCTTAACTGACTGAGCCACCCAGGTGCCCCTATCAATTAGTTTCTTTGTTATTAATTGATTTATATATGTGGGTATTTCCAAGTTGGGGGCATAAATATTTAAAATTGTTAGATCTTCTTGATGGATAGACTCATTAATTATGATATAATGCCTTTCTTCATCTCTTGTTACAGTCTTTGGTTTAAAATCTAGTTTGTCTGATGTAGGTATGGTTATTCCGGCTTTCTTTTGACATCCATTAGCATGACACATGGCTCTCCATCCCCTCACTTTCAATCTGCACTTTCTGTCTTTAGGTCTAAAATGAGTCTCTTGTAGGCAGCATATAGATGGATCTTACTTATTTTTTCATCCATTCTGATACCCTATGTCTCTTGATTGGAACACTTAGTCCATTTACATTCAGACTGATTACTGAAAGATAATGAATTTAGTGTTATTGTGTTACCTGTAGAGTTGGTGTTTCTGGTGTTGCTGATTGGTCCTTTTTAGTCTTTGTTGCTTTGGTCTTTTTTTTTTCCCCCCCCATTCAAAGAGTCCTCCTTAATATTTCTTGCAGGGCTGGTTTAGTGGTCACAGAGTCCTTTAGTTTTTGTTTGTCTGGGAAACTTTAAAAAAAATTTGTTTAATGTTTATTTATTTTTGAGAGACAGGTAGAGACAGAGCATAAGTGGGGGAGAAATAGAGTGAAAGGGAGACACAGGATCTAAAGCAGGCTCCAGGCTCTGGACTGTCAGCACAGAGCTCGACGTGGGGCTCGAACCTATGAACAATGAGATCATGACCTGATCTGAAGTCAGATGCTTAACTGACAGAGCCACCTAGGCATCCCATGTCTAGGAAACTCTTTATCTCTCCTTCTATTCTGAATGACAGCCTTGCTGGATAAAGAATTCTTGGCTGTATATTTTTCCTATTCAGCACGTTGACTGTCCTGCCACTCTTTCTTAGCCTGCCAAGTTTCTGTGGACAGATCTGCTGTGAACCTGATCTGTCTTACCTTGTAGGTTAAGGACTTTTTCCTTTGTTGCTTTCAGGATTCTTTCCTTGTCTGTGTATTTTGTGAACTTGACTATGGTTGGCTTTTGTTGAATTTAATGGGAGTTCTCTGTGCTTCTTGGATTTTGATAGAAGTGTTCTTTCCCAGATTAGGGAATTTTTAAGCTATAATTTGTTTGAATAAGCCTTTTTCCCCCTTTACCCTCTCTTCATTTTCTGGGACTCTTTTAATACAAATGTTACTATGTTTTAATAAATTGTTCAGTTCCCTAAGTCTGCCTTCGTGATCCATGACCTTTGGCTCCCTCTTCTTTTCAGCTTCATTATTTTCCATAATTTTGTCTTCTGTATCACTAATTCGCTCCTCTGTCTTGTCCATCTTCACTGTCCTGGCCTCCATTTAGGTTTGCATCTCAGTTATAGCATTTTTAATTTCAGCCTGACTAGATTTTAATTCTTTTATCTCTGCAGAAAGGGATTCTCTGGTATCTTCTATGCTTTTGTCAAGCCCAGCTAATACCCTTAAATCGTTGTTTTAAATTCCAGTTCAGACATCTTACTTATAACTGCATTGATTAAATCGCTGTGAGTTCTACTTCCTATTATTTCTTTTTGGGGTGAATTTCTCTGTCTTGTCATTTTGTCCAGAAAAGTAAAGAAAGAAAAAGAACCCCCAAAACAAATAAAAAAGCAGAAGAAAGCAAAAAACAAAAAAACTGTGGATCCTGGGTGTGTTTTGGTTTGCTTGTTAAAATAATCTAGGTCCAAAAATTAAAATAAAACAAAAATAATATAAAAATATATAAAAATTCAAAATAAAAAATAAAAAATAACTACAAAAATAAAAGTAAATAGGAAGCTAGATCCTATTTCCCTTAGAACTGAAGCTTTGTAGCACCCTATGATTAGCAGACTTGGTGCAAGAGTTGTTTGTGCTGGTCTTCTGGGTGGGGGTGCTGCTGCGCTGATTCTCAGTCTGACTTGTTTTAGTGGAAATGGCTCTCCAGCTTCAGTGGGGGGGAAGAGCTTGGTGTAAGCTGCTCAGACCTCAACTAGGTGGCCAGCTGTTTTGCTTCCTGAAGGCTTTCAGTGCTCATGGGCTGGATGAATATGGCTGTGCCCTGCTCTCTCCTCCTGGAGCTGACAGATTGCACCCCCTACTCTTCAGGGAACCCTCACAAAAGAGTGATCAATCACCCCTCTTGTGTCCTTGATTTCCATCAGAACCCTGCGTTTATCCTGCCCGTGTCCAAGCTTTTTTATCTCAGGCGTGCGACTTTGAAAATTCCAAGTTTTAGGGACTTTCGTGGTGCTGACCTGCTCTGTTCCTCTGGGGAAGAGTCTCACCCTGCTTTTGTCCGCCTGTGGGAGGAAAGCAGTTGCACAACTGCTCGGCGGTTCAGAATTTATGTCAAAGCAGAGCAGAAACCAGCACCCCTGTTTGCTGCCCTCAGCCAGAGTCCCTGCTCCTATGACTGGAAACAGCACAGCACTACAGCACGTTGGTGCCATTTGTCTTTGCAACCAAGGGGATCATCAGACCAAGCTGTCACTCCTGGGATTCTGCCCCACTTCGCCACCTGAGCACCTGTAAGCTAGGCACATCCCCCACTGTGGCGCACTTCCAGAAGTTCAGATTTTGTGCTCTGCTCCTTATAACACTTGGCAGTAGCCTCCACAAGCATGCTCCCTCCCTGCCACCACACCCACAGCTATGTCTCCCTCAAGTCAACTCTCAGCACCTCCTACCTTCTAGAGGGTGGTCACTTTTCTACTTGTAGACTTGCAGTTTTTGTGCTTTCAGACCTCTGATTGATTTCTTGGGAGTTCACAATGATTTGATTACTATCTAGCTGTGTTCAAGGGATGAAACAAGCTTAGGGTTTCCCTCCTCCTTTACCATCTTAACTCCCTCCTGCTCATTTTTCTAGTTTTCTGAGGTGGGAACAATGATTTCAAACTCCTCCTCCTTTTTAATGTAAGCTTTTTTTGGGGGGGGGGGGCTGTAAATTCTCCCTCAGTACTTCCTTAGCCGCATCCACCTATTTTGACATGCATTTTCATTTTCATTGAATTCTATGTGTTTTTATATTTCCTGTGAGAATTCCTCTTTATCCATGGATTATTCAGAAATGTGCTAATTTTCAAGTTTTTGGAGATTTTCTGATTGTTTTTCTGTTAACGATTTTTAGGTTGAAGTTAGAAAAATAAATCTGTATTATTTAAAGTATAAAAAATCTATTATTTGAATTCTTTTAAATTTGTTGAACTCTGTTGGTACATGTTCTGTGGGCTCTTAAAAAATGTTTATTCTGCTATTGTTGGGTAGAATGTTCCATATATGTCAATTAGATCCTGTTGGATGATTGTGTTGGTCAGTTTTATATCCTTGTTGATTTTTTACCTAGCAATGAGTTTCTGAAACTTAAGTGTTGAAATCCCCAACTATAATTGTAGAGTTGTCTATTTCTCCTTTCAGTTTATCAATTTTTGTATTATGTATTTTTGAGGCTTTCTTTCTGGTACATGTATAATTAGAATCATCATATCTTCCTGGCTGATTGATCCTTTTATCATTATGTAATGTCCCTCTTTGTCTCTAGTTATTTTCTTTTATCTGAAGTCTATTTTATCTGGCATTAATTTACCACTCCTGCATTTCTAAGTTACTGTTTGCATGGGATATCTTTTTCAGTCTTTTACAACAATGTCATAGTATTTGAAGTGAGTTTCTTGTCAACAGAATATTTTTGGATCATATATTAAAAATTTTTTTTAATGTTTATTTTTGAGAGAGAGAGAGGCAGAGAGAGGGAGACACAGAATCCAAAGCAGGCTCCAGGTTCCACACTGTCAGCACAGAGCCCGACACGGGGCTCCAGCCCAGGAACCATGAGATCATGACCTGAGCTGAAGTTGGACACTTAACTGACTGAGCCACCCAGGAGCCCCTGGATTGTATTTTTGTATCCACTCTGCAAAATCTGTCTTTTAATTGGTATGTTTAGACCGTTTACATTTAAGATAAGTATTGATATGTTTAGGGCTAAAATCTATTTTATTTTTTTTGTTTTGTTTCTCCCCCCTTTTAAATTATATATTTCTCTTCCTTCTTGTGGGTTACTTGAATAATTTTTAGGATTCCTTCTTGATTTATTTATAGTGTTTTTGAGTATATCATTTTATAGTTATTTATTTGGAGAGAGAGAGAGAGAACGAGAGAACAAGAGAACGAGCACATGTGAGCAAAGGAGGGGCAGAGAGAGAGGGAGAGAGAGAATCCCAAGCAAGCTCCATGCTGTTAGTACAGAGCCTGACATGGCTTGTATCCCATAACCTGAGCCAAAATCAAGAGTCAGACACTTAACCGACTGAGCCACGCAGGTGCCCCTCACTTTGTAGTTTTTTTTTTTTTTAGTGTTTATTCTAAGTATTACAATAAATATACAGAACATATCACAGTCTACTTATATTAACATCTTACCACTTAAAATGAAGTGTGAAAACTTACTTCCATATATATCTCTTTTCTTTCTGCACTTTAAAACATCTTTTTCTTGATTGCAATATGTTGTACAATTTTTTTCAATTATCAAATAGGATTTATAAAGTTTATGATGAGGAATCCATTATATGCATCATATTTCTGCTGCTGCTTTCTTGCTTTTGGATGGTCCAGGATTCCTTCTTTTCTTATTTCCTTTTTGTTTGAAGAACTCCCATTAGCCAATTTGTAATGGTAGGTCTGCTAGGAGCAAAGTCGATCAGTTTTCTTTTGAGAATGTCTTTATTTCCCCTTCATTCCTCACTGGGTGTAGTTTTCATGGTTGACAGTTCTTTTCTTGAAGCACTTGAAAAATTTGGGAAATGTTCCACAAGTACTTCTTAAAACACTCTTTCAGCCTCCCTCTCTTTCTCACATCTTTCTGCGACTCTGATGATGGATCTTTTGTTATTGTCCTACAGGTTCCAGACTCTCTTCATTTTTTCAATCTGTTTTCTCTCTGTCATTCAGGATAAATTCTATTGACCTGTCCTCAGGCTTACTAATTTCTGTCTTCTGTTGTTTCCACTCTGTGTAGTGAGATCATCCAGCAAGATTTTTGTTTCAGTCACTGTATTTTATAGTTTGGCAACTTACATTTGATTCTTTTTAAAACAAAATTTAATCATTAATTTAAATTTTATGTTCCATTACATTGAGATATAAGTTATTTACCATAAAGTTCACTCATATGAAGTGTATAATTCAGTTGTTTTCAGTATGTTTATGGAGTTGCACAAATATCACTATAATCTAATTTTAGAACATTTTCATCAGCCCCAAAGAAACCTGTACCCATTCACAGTCATTCCTTATACCACGCCACCTTCAACTCAGGCAATCACTAATCTGCTTTCTGCCTATAGAGATGTCTACTCTAGACATTTCATATAAATGGTATCATACAATAGGTGTGTGTGTGTATGTGTGTGTGTGTGTGTGTGGACTGCCAGATTTCACTTAGCATAACGTTTTCTTAGATTCATCCAAGTTATAGTTGTATTTTTGCTTTATTCCTATTTCTTTACTGAGACTTTCTAGTTTTTCAATTTCAAGAGAATTCATAATTGCTGATTGAAGCATTTCTATTAGCGCTGACTTAACAGTCTTGTCAGATAATTCCAACATCTTATTCATTTTAATGCAGATATCTATTGATGGTCTTTTATCACTCGTGTTGTGATTTTCCTGGTTCTTGGGATGATGAGTGACTTTTTAATTTTCTCCTGGACATTTTAGAATTATATTATGAGGTTCTGAAACTCTTTTTAATATCCATTTATTTTAGCAGATTTTCCTCTTGCTGAGGTATAGCACAAGAGCCAAGTGCTTATATATGTTTAGTTTCCTGGTGGACACCACTGATAGCATCTCAGCAAAAGTGGAGTGTTTACACCGTCTCTTTGCAGATGGGTGGGGTAGAAATATAGCTCCCCTTTGGCTCTGCTTAAACCATTTTTGGTGAAAGTGGGGCACCAATCCGCACCATGTTCTTGCCTTCAAGTGGGGGGTATAAACTCAGCTCTTGGCTGGGCCTTGCTGAGACCCAGAAGGGAAGAAGAAGCATGCTTACACACACCACTGTTGCTACAGGGTGGGAGTAGAAACTCACTTCCATGCTGCCCAGCTGACAGCAGTGGAGGGGAAGGAGGGAGGTAGGTAGAGTGCGGCATTATCCTGCTTCCTTGATGGGAGGTACCTCCCCATTGGCCTGCTGAGACCAGGGGAAAGAGAAAATGGAGTGTCCGCTACGCTGCTTTGAACCACTTCTTTACACCTTGTTAATATTGGGTGTGAGAGCAGGCTCGGCTCCCCGCACTGGGGCGGTACCAACGTCTCCTAGAAATCCAGCTTCTTTCCGCCGTTCAGAGTATTTCTATACTTGTTTGTTGTGTTATGTCCAGGTTTTGTTTCAGTGTTTATTTTCACCATTGTTAGAGGGAAGACTTCTCTTACAGTGGGAATTATAATGGGGCTACCCCATCTTGACTGGAATCAGAAATCCTGGGACATTATTTTAAAAAATGATGAGTTATATCTTATAGTACTCTTAATATTTGGAGGATTCTCAATTGTGTATTAAAATAAAATTCTTATTCCTTCACTGGATTCATTCAGTCCCTTCCACAAATGGTCTATTATCTTTCCATTCTCAACTTAATACTGCTTCTCTATGTGAAAACTGCTTCAGGTCTGTTCACCTTCCCTCAAACTAACTTTTTTTTTTTCTTTTTTTCTTCTATACCTTCCACCTGTCTCTACCCAAATCTTTCTGTATCAAAGTCTAATCCAAATATTCTGTCCTAAGCCTTCTTTTTCTGTCTAGTGAGAAGTGACTGCAGCTTCTCACAAGCTATAGCATTTACCATATGTAAGGGAATCGTCATGGTCTATACTACATTCCTGTATTTCTATACATGATTGATCTCCCCCCACTGAATTCAATTATTCTACAATCATTTTTTATTCAATACTATGTGCTAAACATTGTTCTAGGTTTTGGAGATAAACACAGAAAAAAGCCACAATGGCTATCCTCAAGGAGCTCAGATGACAGGAGTACAGACCTGTAAACCAATTATTGCACTTAATATTATAAGTATACAAGTGGATGTTCATAGAGTTTAGGCAGGTAGGACGGTATCTTTTATACCTTAGTTGTGGTCACAACACAGCACATTGCTCTACTCAGAGAAAGTGCTCAAAGGATGTGTTAAATTGATGAAAATAGTCAATTGGTCTCTTAATCTTAAAAGTAGCAGTCAGATATCAGAAAATTGCCAAAGCAACAATGAATCAGACTTATTTACTCAAAGGGCATCCCAGTTCCTTGGGATGGGTTCTTTGGAAAAGCTAGAGATGGTATACTAAAATGCAGTGATTGGAAAGAATCCCATGGTAAGTAGCTATGAAGTATTTTACGTAAAAATAATAGCTGTTGTTTTGTGCTTACTGAAAGGGCGGGCCTACGCCAGCGGACTCCATCTTGTTCTGTGTCCTTCACCTTGACCACACCTCCTCCCCTTGAGTAACCCTCCCCTCACCTGCCTAACAGGACTCGGACCCTTCCCCAGCCAATCAGCTGAGGCCATAGCCATTACCTCACCAACTGCCCCTAGGCCCCAATAAAACCTTTGTCCTTTTGAAACTCGCTCTCTCTCCCTGGTATCTCACCACTGTGTCGGTGCAGGTAGGGGATTGAGCTCGAGCTAGCTCGAATAAAGGCTCTTTTGCTTTTACATCGGACTCGGCTCCCTGGTGGTATTTGGGGATCACGAATTCTGGGCATAACACTTACTATAAGGCAGACACTTATAAAAATGCATTTAGCATTCATTCATTTAACCTCATCACAGTCCTATGTGGAAGAGAGTTCTCATATTTTACAAGTCCAGAAACTGAGTCTAAGAGTGCTTGAGCAATTGGCCAAACTAGTGCATATCAGCCAATTGCTTTTCTCAGCAGGTACTCCTGTCTGAATGTCCAAATGTCTGGATGAGAGCTCTGGGGTCTTTGCTGTTTTGTTTTCTAACAACCCTCTTATGGACAAGTCGTCCAACTTTTGTTTGGCGAAATAATAACTTTACAGAAAAATATTGAGAAGATAAATACAACCTAGAGAAAAGTGACTTGTGAATTCTGTGTGGACGTAGTTATTTACAGCTTTTCCTCACAGCTCCCGTGTGAGTAAGGTATTATTGCCCTATTTTAGGTAAAGGCAGGGCACAACATTCTGACTTAATCATAAGACATTAATGATAGAGACAGAATTTTGAACAAAGCAGTAAGCGTAAATGCCTGCTGTGTATTTAACACTGTGAGTTCGGACGATAGCGGATTAATTTTGGCAGGTTGGATAATTACATTAGACAGTTTAGCCTAAAATAATTCATGTTGAAGCCACATTTCTGTGTCATCCATTAATTGACCCCCACCCCAAGTTCATCAGATTTACAGCAGTTTTGCATTTGGGGCTCGGACAAGATTATATGACCATGCATATGGATATGGATAAGCTGCAATTGTCCACTATATTGGACAAATTATAAAATTCTTGAAGGCTCCAATTCATCTATCAAAATGAAGATAACAGTAGCTATCTTTGAGGGCTACATGAAATCATGCACATAGAGTGAATAGCACTATGTCTGGCCATAGTAAACACTCAATATTAGCCATTATTCGTAGTTCAGAAACTTAAATTTTTAGTTAAGTCATTTATACTTATGCAGTATTCCAGTTCTTTTCGCTGGAGGTCCTGCAACATCTCAAATAGTACTTTGGGACTCTTTTTGTTTAAGAAAAAGAATAATACTGGGTAATAATTATCTGCTCAGATAGTCCCTTGTTTGCTGTTTTCCCACATTTATTCCAAAATAGCACCTCTAGGTTCTGATTACCCTCAATTTTAAATCACCGAGGAGAATTAAAAAGGTGGGAAACATCAAGGTTTACGGTGTACCTACTGTGTGCCAAACAGCATGCTAATCACTTTGTACTATCCCATTCAATCCTCACAGTACACTTCCAAGTTAGTAGTATCATGCTAATTTTATAGAGGAGGAAACTGAGGCTTACTTAGGGTCAGTAGTTTGCTGTAGGCCACAAAGCTGGTAAGTTTTAGAGCCAAGAGTATTGCCATAGACTGCTATGTTAAAAGCCATGTGAAAAGTCTTGGCAGTGTCTCCAATTTGGCACGGCATGGATAGAACTATTAATTCCTTCTAGTCATTCTTTGTCCAAGTGTTTTGTTTTTTTTTTAACCAATTGGAGGAAGTTTTCATCTCTGACCTTCTAGATTATTAGAATAATTTTCTCCGCACAGTCACAGCTTTCAAGTCTTCCTTTTGAATTCCTACACATTAGGGAGTCTCACAGCCTTTTACTTTTTTCTCGTTGGTTTCCTAGGGCATTAGCTGTTTGCATAAAGGACGAGTTCCCTCACCACCTATAGCTGCCACAGTCAGAGGTATTGTGAGAGGAGGGTGAAGTGCAGGGAAGTCTCTGAGGTGAGTTTTGAGAGGAACAAGAGGTTCCTGAAGGCACCCGGTGACTGGAGGAAGCTGCTCACCGGATGTGCTGCACTACCCTGGACCCTTGCGTGTCTGTCCAGCTCCACCATTTCCTGATGACTTAAGGCAACTTGTTTAGTCTCTCTGAGCCTCATTTTCTTCCCCTGTAAATGAGGATTGTAATTCCTACATCAGAGTTTTGAGGATTCGATGAGGTAATGTGTGTAAAATGGCATAGTTCTGGGTAAATTGCAGCCCGTGTTGTTTGGCTTTGTAAGTGCTTTATTTGAATTTTATAAGGAAGGGAAAACATTCCAATGGGAAGACTACAGAAGATCTGAGTCTCATATACAACCAGCTCAACATCCTCCCTCTTCTTCACTTCCCTTTTCCCGATCGTCAAGAAGTCAAGGCTGTGTTCACCTTTCCAACGTCACAGACCCCCCTCTTTCATTACGATGTAAGAGGAAGCTGTGATTTTCTGAGCCCCAGCCCTTTCAGTGCCAGGCCCAGAGTTCAGCAGCTACTCAATGACCACCAAGAGTTGTCAAGAGGGCTCAGGATGGTCAGATCTCTTGAACATTCAAGAGAAGTCAGAAATGCAGATTTGAGTATCTACTGAATTGTGGATGATGACAATGAATTTTCCTAAAAGCTGAACCCTGTTCAAGTTAACTATGCCTGTCTGTGGGCCTTGGTTGACCTGTGGTCTAGTACCCACAGTCTCTGTTCTAGGAAAGACCTAATTTCTAGCAGCAACGTGTGTTGATCCACCTCCTCTGTTAAACAGTATCTGGTGTCCAGAAAGTACGTGCCAGGCACTCTTCTTTTCTATACACTTTCCATTAACTCATTTTAATCCTGACAACAACTCAGTGAGGCAGGTACTATTACTGTCCTATTTTACAGAGGAGGAAATGAGGCACAAGCAATTAAGCAGCCCCAGAGGAGCTACGATGAGGATTCAAATGTAGGCAACCTGGCTCTTCATTGCCACACAGAGTTTTCTGATATATGTGCTCCCATAAGAAGACGAGAAGGTGCATTATTGATTGTTTTTAAATTAAGAGGAAGATTGGTGGATTTAGATTAGTACACCCCTCTCCCCAATTCTCCTAACAATCTGGGCTTAACATGGAAAGGAGGGGAAGAGAGGCTGGTCTGGCATCTCATTTCTTCTGCTAGGTTCTTCTGGAGTAAATGGAGCTGAAAACCCCCATTGTGTAAACTCCCAGCCTATCCCCTCCCCCTCAGCAAGAAGTCATGAGCAAGTCTTGAGTCTACATAACTCTAGAAGCCTATAGAGGAAAACTCTTCATTAACAATGCATTGATTTGTGACTGCACTTTTATAAAAAGAACAGCTTTATTAGAGGCTTCTACAGCCTTTTTTTTTTTTTTTTTTTTTTTTTTTTTTTTTTAAGTGTAGTGTTTTCGGTTACTTGCAAAGCCCTGCAGAGGAATTAACTTGTAGATGGGTACAAGGAATCATCAGATGTGTTGCTGCTAGCACTTTTTTTTTTTCATTGAGTACAAGGGTGAAAAGAATGTTATTTTTTGGGGAGGATTATCAGGAAAGAGAATTTCTTCTCAGTTGATGAAACACAGCCAAAAGGGGGGAAAATCTTTCACCTAGCTCTTATTTTAATTATTCCATATGATGAAAAAAAATTCCCCTGTCTTGTCGGAAAAAGAAAGTGAAAACTTGTCATTTTAGTCTTGCACTAGAAAACTTATAAATATGTTTCACAGAGAAAAACAGAACTGGGCAGAAATTTTTGGTCAGACAGGGAGAGGCCTGGGTCTTAGTCACCCCATCCAGGAAAAGGAAATGATTTATCTAAAGCCCACCATGTGCCAGACACAGTCCATACATTATCTTATTTATTCTCACTTCAAATTCATGAGGTAAGTATTATTTTCCCTGATGTGTTGGAAAAAAACAGTCATTCTTAATTCCTCTCCACCTCCATGTCCCCCTCCTCTGCCCCCAGACACTGGTTGTGGCTTCAGAAAGAGGAGCTGCTTAGAGGTGGCAATCTCTTGGAAAGTGAATAAGGAGGGGAAGGGAAAGCAGAGGATTTTTCCTGTAATTTCTGTTAGCATAGCAAATGTTTTTATTTTACACTTTATTTAGGAGCACTGTAGGAGATTATGGGAAAGCTAAACCTCCCAGCACTCCAACCAGCCATTGCCACCACCATACCTCCACAGGAGAGCAAGCTATAGACTTGACATTTTCTTTTTTTCCCCAGGGCAGAGCCCGAAGTGGGGCTCAATCCCACGAGCCTGGGATCATGAACTGAGCAGAAATGAAGAGTCTGATGCTCAACCAACTGAGCACTCCAGCTCCCACTAGATTTGACATTTCAATATCCTTTCCTCATCTCCTTCCCATCCGCCTTTCCTTTACCCTGTGTTTTTTCCCCTTCATTTATTTGGCCTGTCATGATGTTCTCTTTAGCTGAGCTTCCTGCCTTCAATCTCCACTTCCAGTCCAATTTCTACACTGTTGCTGATTGGAAACGTGATGTTAAAGCTCTGTTTATTGCCCACCTTAAATAGCCCCTATTGCCTACAGACAGAGGGTAAGTGAAAATTTAAAAATGGTAGATCTTATTGAGGGCCAAGTAATCAGCATTACTGGGGGTGAGCTGGCATCTGTAGTTTGTAGAGCTGCACAGGTAATGATAATGTGCGTCCTTGTTAAGAATCAGCGGCCCAGAACATCCAGGCCCCTTGTCTCTGCATACCAGGCCCTCCATGACCTCGCTGTGCTCAGCATCACTTCCCACCCTATCCCTACCTGACCTGGTGCTCCAGTCATACTAATATGCCTGACACCCCCCCCATTCACCCTGAAGCTTCAACCTTCCTTGTCCCTGCACTCCACTGCTTCCTCCTTCTATCTGGAATGCTCTTTTTTTTTTTCCTTGACTTTTTTTGGGGAGAAATCCTCCTAAATCTCAGCTCAGGAATCACCTCCCGATAGAAATGAGGACTCTTTCTCTTTCGGTCCCCTAGTGTACATCTGATGTTCATTTGAAACATCAGTGCATTCATTAGTTTAAAAGTCTGCCTTCCCATGATAGAGTTGAAGCACTTTTCATTTTGAGTACTGAGCACATGATTATGGCTAATAAATGTTTATTGAATAAAATGAATATATTTATAGGTAACCCAGAGTACACAGGACTCCAGGATCGTCTAAATTCCATGCCCTTCTATTCTGCCCTCTGTAAGAAACTATGACATAGAAACATTAGGCAACTTAGGGGCACCTGGGTGACTCTTTCCATTAACCATCTGATTCTTGATTTTGGCTCAGGTCATGATTTCACAGTTGTGAGATGGGGTTCTGTGCTGGGCATGGAGACTGCTTAAGATTCATACTTTCCCTCTTCCTCTGCTCCTCCCCTACTCTTGCTCACTCGCTGTCTCAAGAAAGAAAGGACGAAAGAAAGAAGCAATAAATAAATAAATAAATAAAAGCAAATTATAAATAAACTGAAGTACCCAAACCCTTTACTATGGCCCCAAAGAACCATCTCAATGCACACATGCTTAAAAAATACTAAAATCAGACTCTATAGGTAATTGGTATCTTGCTTTTATCATTAAATGTTATTTTAATATATTCTTATGAAGTGTTATTTTAAGAAATGTTTATGTAGCTAAATAATATTCTATTACATGATTACCATATTTTAATCTGTATTTTTCAAACTATACTCATCCATCACCCATTAATATGTAGGTTTAATGAGTTTTAATCAACACTTTAAAAAATAAAATTGAAATCTACTCCTGAAATCATTGTTGCACTATATGCTCGTAACTTGGATATAAATCAAAACATTAATTAATTAAAAAATAAACTAAAAAATAAAATTAGATGTATTATATGTAGTAAATATATGTATTGTCACATGAAGCTTTTGTTTCAGACTATATATACTATACACACACACACACACACACATACATGCAAATGTGTTTTTGGTGTGTAAATATATATACAATAGTCAAAAAAGTTCAAAAGCTCCTGTTTTAAGCATTCTCCAATAGCAGGACATTTAGATTAACTTATATTTTTTACTATTATAAATAATACTGTGATGGATTTCTCCATGAATAATTTCTTGAGTTTATTTCTCTAGAAAAGATAGATATGGCAAACAACTGGGTTGAAGAATATGAATATATAGCCTCTTGATATCTTTTGCCAAATTATTATCTGGAAAGATTATGGCAAGCTACAATACCAGCAACAATATATTGTATTCTCAGGTGATGTTTTAGAACTAGGCTCTGAGTAATGATCATCCCCAGCCATCCAATGAGGGAGAAAAGCACATACCAGGTAGAGAAAGTGGAATAATCAAAGGAATTGGGCTGGGGTGCTGGAAATGCCTATTAATATTGAAGAATAGTAGGTAGTGTTGTGCATGGGTGGTTATTGAAAAAGAGCAAGATTTTAGTCAAATAGCGTGGGGCCAGGGTTCAAGGATTTTACATGGCTTGCTATGTTTTTGGTCTTATTCTTTTGGAACTGGAGTACCGTGAGGTTTGAAAGCAGGAAGTGAAGTGATGAGATGAGACCTATATCACAGAAAGACAAAATGGAGGAAAAACTAAGCTTCAGAAACCAGTTAGGATGCTATTTCAATGATTCAGGTAAGAAATGCTAAGAAACTGAACTAGAGTCTGGAAAGTGGGGATAGAAAAGAGGATCCTACTTTGAGAGATGCCTCTTACACACAATAAGATGGCTTGGGGGTTTATGGTTAGGTAACTTATAAATAGTAACAGAAATGTAGACCGAGTTTGGTTGAGGAGAGTTCTTGATAATAGGAATACCCTAATCTGCCAGGCAGATGTCATGGAACTCTCTTGCTTCTAAATGGAGAAATTATTAGACAACCTACCTGAGATGTCCCATGGGCCCAATGGACTGGTTTAAACCTCTTTATGGCCTGGGTTTGGCTGTCATTCTGGAACAATTTGATGATGGCATGGAATACAATCCAAGTACAGGGCCACTGAGAAGCTTTTTTTTTTTTTTTTTTTTTTTTTAACCATACTACATCCTTCTCAAAAACTCTGGAAGCCATTTGTGATGGACAAAACTTGTAAGTCAATACCTTTGCAGGGTGAGAGCTTTGATCTGGGATACAAAATTCTGATTTGGAGAAGGATCATGAACAACTTTGATATTTGAATATAGTACTTATGAGTGCTAGAGCTCAGAGAAAAGGCAGTATTGCCTACTGCTAAAAGTCTCATTTTCATGTTTTGTAGTTCTGTTTATTGAACAGACTAAGATATAAAATGGAAGATATTTACCTCCATACATTAAGTGACTGAGGAAACCTAAAAGGCATAGTGTACACATTTTAACTTGTGTCCCTTCCCCTTTTGCTTTTTCCAAGGTTTCATTCATCATCATTTTTTTTTTTGTCAACAAATATTTATTAAGCATGTACTCTGTGCCAGGGATTCTTCTCGGTGCTGGAGATGCAGCAGTAAACAAAATGAAGTTTATCCATCCCTCAAAGAGACTTACATTCCACAAATTGTAGCATAAATCAGGATTAGGAAAACCACCCCAGCAGTATCATATTATAGATATGTGTGGCACTCCCTATTAACCAGAAAATTCCATCCTTTATCATTTTAGAGTTTAGATAAACTGCAGATTATGGTTTTATGACTATTGGGATCTTTGAAGGTGATTCTTCTTTCAGTCAAAAATCTACCTATGATGGAACATATGTAAGTTATACTAATATGTACATAAATAAGACTCTGGTTCCTCTACAATGAGAGCAGAGTGTGTTCTGGACTTGGATTTGAGAGATCGTATACTTGGCTGACCAGCTGTGGAAACCTGACCAACTGACTTAGACTCTTCAGCCTAGTTCTACTTTTCTAAAATGAATACGATACTATCTGCCTACTCACTGCACAAGTTAGTTATACATTTCAGTGAGATTCCAGATATGAAAAATACTTTGAAAAGTAAAAGGATTAAAATCAATATAAAGTTATTATTATCTTCCATGATATTATGAGGGCCTAAAAGGGTTTGTTCAGACCTAAGGACAGCCAAGTTCATCATGACTTGATTCTGCAAAAGAGCAAAGAAGGCAGGGAGAGGACTGTGTGCTCTTAGCGATAACATTGCAGAGAGAGGACCCCAACTCTGAGTGATACATATAAGGACTTGGGGACATCAAAACATAACAGAACAAGAATTGCTTTTGAAAAATCGACTTTGACATTCTGCTACTCCCCAGCACTTAGCACATAGCTGTTGTCCTAAAGACACTTCCTGATTGATAGTTAAGTGGAGTAGGGTGGGAAGAAATACTCTGCTAAAAATGTAACAATGTAACATGAAATGGTGCAATAGTGTTTCTTTCTTCTTTTTGTTTTGTATTGTTTTGCCCAGGTTAAAATGTAGGCCCTATCCTGCATTACGTGATGCGCATTACACTGGTTCTTGATGCTTTTAGAGATCAGGAATTGATTGTTCAGTAGCTCTAGGGTGACACCTGCTGCAAATTGTAGGAAGTGCATCTCTTAAAAATTCAACATTTGGGTTTCCGCAGGCGTATTAGACGCGACCGGCCAGTGTGGACACTGATCCGGAAAACCTCCATGAAAACCAGATTCACCGTCTCACAGAATACTGCATTCTTGTTTAACTGATGTACACATGGAAATTACAAGCGAGTTAATACATGTCGTTGAGCGCCCACACTGTGCTGCCACCATGTGGCGTAACACGCAACGGGGCGTAGCGGGGTATCCTGGACTTGGAATCAGGCGACCTGCAGTTGGCAGAGTTGTCCCCTGCAACCTATTAGCTCTGGAAACTTTCTGTGGATCAGGTGGACTGTTATGTGGTTTAAATAACAAGGCGACAACTCTTGCAAACTGTGTAAAGTGGTTATGCTAACACATCCTCAGGAACCTTACACTCGCCGAGTGTAATGCAGGAAATAAATAATACAAGACCCATGCACAATATTGGTAGCAGTAGTAACAACACTAGCTAACCCTTTACGGTTTTACATACCTTAGCTAATGTGGTAGGTTACTTCCTGGAATCCCTCCTGGCTCGGCTCTGGGTTGGGGTAGGCCACGGGGGAGATTCACGCGAGATTTGCAAGTTGCACGTGACCCAGCGGCCCGAGAGCCGCGAAAGTTGGTGCCAGACTGCGGTCGCGGGGTCAGTGGCGGGTCGCTGTCGTGGCTCTTCTGCTTTGACGTTATCGGAGTGGAGCAGCGCCTGGGCGCGGGGCTCCTTCTGCTCCCACCAGATCTCCAAGTTCGGGTAAGGCATTTGTGCAGCTTCGAGGAGGGCCACCCCCTTTACAGGGTCACCCCCTTTACAGGGTCACCAGTAGTATGTGGGTTAAATGTGGTGAGAGTCAATGGGATCGTCTCCCTTGCTTTGGTCCAGAGTTTCTTCCCCAGCTGCCTGCTCTTCTGACCTGGCACTTCAGGCCACCAGCAGATGCAGAGACTACATCCTTGGCAATAGTCTTCTTTATCAGCAACCCTTTGTGGCTCCTGATTAGAAAATTTCCTCTGATCCTCCATCTTTCCCCTTGCTCACTTTTACTTACCCATTTTCCCCCACAATCGTGTAGGGTCTAATCCCTATGATAAAACCCTTATTCCATGTCAGTCATAGTGGTTCTTGTTCCCTGATGCAACCCTCCGTGATACATGGTCATGAAGACTTTTCTAAGCATTTCACATATATTTATATATCTAATTTACAACACAAGCTTGGTGAATAGGTTTGGTTTTTTCTGCATGTTGAAGATGAGGAAATAGAGGCATTGAAAGGTTAAATAACTTGTTCAGCATCACAGAGCCACTAAGGCACAGAGCTGGGATTTGAATCCCAGCTTTAGTTTGGCTTCAGAGTCTGTGCTGTTATTCTCCACACCATACAGTCTCTCCTGATTATTATTTTAATTGCTGTTGTTGTTGGAGTTCAGTGGTCAGGAGAGAGCCAGGAGGACTGAAGTTGCCTCTGAGGGGCAGTGAGGTTTGGATGGAAAAGCTGACCCTGAGAGTACTGGTCCCGAGCATCAGAACAGATGTAAGCTCCAGACTAGGGTACCAGTTGGCAAGGAAGAAAGGACAGGCAAGCAGTCAAAATTAAGTCTGAGGTCCCAGGCTGAATAGAAGAACTGGGTTGGTTAGGTTCTTAGAAAAATCCCACACAGGTTAGCATGGGAGAGATCTAGCCATGGGCATGGAAAAACTGGTTAAAAAGAGCTGCAGATCAGGAGTGGGAATCCAGTAGGAATTTAGCTCCCTGACGCAATGATTGTGGCCTGAGCAAAAGAAGAGGAATGGGTAGTCAAATTACCTTTTTCTAAAAAAACATTTATTTATTTTGAGAGAGAGAGAGCTTGCATGAGAGCGCAAGTAGGGGAGGGGCAGAGAGAAAGGGAGAGAGAGAATCCCAAGCTGGGATTCTCTGCCCCCAGCTCAGAGGCTCTTGCAGGGATCCATTCTATTACCCTGGGATCATGACATGAGCTGATATCAAGAGTCAGATGCTTAACCAGCTGAGCCACCCAGGTACCCCCAAATCAGCTTTTAATAACCACCTTCCTAAATCCCCTTGCCTTGGCACCGAGTGCAGGGTCTAGGGTAGCTTAAGTCCACAAGCATATATATAGATATATGTGATATATGGATATATGTGATTTGTGCTACATCCCTTCCTTTGGGGGCCCATCTTCCTTGATTCTCTGTGGTTCACGTGGGGAACACCAGCTCCTTCACTGTACCCCTAGGTCCAGAGGGGAGCATGCCACCAGACTTGGGCAATCAGAGCTTCGTTTGTCAGACTGTTGAGGACAGTTTAGGTTGGAGTTGGCTGCATTTCTCTGGCCTCAGTGATTGGTTCATGGATAAATATATTATATCAGCCAGACCGATCAAAGCTATCAGAATGGTATCTTTTTCTCTGTGACTTTGACCGACAAAGTACGATATAAATTGAGTTAACTTGTGAGCCATCTTGCCCAGCCAAATGAAGGTATCTCTCTTTTTAGAGAAGATGAGCTCAATATGCAAAGAAAAGCAAAACTGAGAGAGCCCAAACCACTCTATTTGAGTTTCTAGATACAGTCATACATGAAGGTGTAGCTCCAGCCTGTGTTGTCTAATATAGTAGCTACTAGCCCGTGTGACTCTTGGGAAGTTGAAATATGGCTAGTCTAAACTGAAATGTCCTGGAAATGTAAAATATACATCAGAGTTTGAAGATTTAGTGTGTAAAAAAAGAAAGAAAGATGTCTCATTGATGGTTTTGACATTCTGATTACATGTTGAAAGTAGATTGATTTTGGATATATTGGATTAATTAAATGTATTATTAAAATTGATTGCACCAAGATCTTTTAACTTTTTAAATGTATCTATGAACAATTTTTAAATATGTATGTGTCTCACATTACATTTCTGTTCACTGTTCAGGTACAGTAGCCAGTAACTTCCCTTTTTTAATGAGTCTAATTTGAATTGTCACTTGCAAATGAAAGAGTTAGGATAGGCACATATTAGATCCCAGCTTGGGGGGTTGGGAATACACAGGAGCACCAAGCAGAGTTTTGCATAAATCATCAGGATGGAGACCATAAGACATTAAGCCCTCCATGTATGTGGTTCTTTGATTTCCCAATCACGTCCTTTTCCTGTTTCTTTCCTGAGCACTAGGCACAAGTTTACAAATGTCAGCTAGACATTTCTTTTTGGCCAGTCCCTATCACAAAGTCAACATGTTTGTAATGAAATCGCCAGGTCCTTCTGGTTGTGTATCAAAGATTTGAAGTCATTCTTAATCTCACCAACCTGCCCTCCGTCTTGATTTTCAACAAAACAGACTTTTGAGCCGGGATGAATTTTTAAGATCCTCTCATTGGGTGCAAACTCAGTTCATAGATATGAAAACTGATTGAGTTGTCGTTCTCCATGCTCTTGGCCTGTCATGGTTCTTCCCAGATGACAGAAACAAACAGTTGCTGCACTCTGGCCCTACCTTTCTCCGCTAGAAAGCCACTGGCCCCCTCCTCTGACTCCTGACACTGTAATTGCTCAGGTTAAATGATCTGCTTGGTTGAACTGACACCTATGGTACCAACAAATGGTGATTAGTTGTGCACCCGATAAAAGCGAATAGTCGAGGATTAGAGAAGTTATACTGATTTTGTTTCATTTGCTTATTTTTATGCAAGAAGAGGCACATGGCAGTAGACCCATTTATTTTGTCAAATTAATATTAGAGAACAAACCTTATTCATGGAGTTAAAAATAATTTAAAAAGTGTACCTCAGTATTAAAGGTAGAAGAAAGGAAAGGGGCAGAAAAAGGAATGTTTAGGAATAAGAGACAAAGACAGACCTCAGGCATGAGGCAAGGAGAGAATAATAAATGGGTATTTTAAAAATGAAGAGATAAGGAAAGATTGAGAAACACGGAGACACATGGGGAAAGAGACCTTTAAATGAGAAAAGTAATCACTGTGGAATGAGGGTTCTTCAGATTCCTAAGCTGTCTTCTCAAGAAGGATTCCTAGCAGGTCAAATCAAGGACAGACACCCTCTGGGGTGGTGATTACATGGGTCTTCTGGGGAGAATAGGTAGGAGGCATCAGGGAACTAACAGCTAAGACTCTGGACAAGGTTGGGTGGGCAGGGTGGGGTGGAGAATTTTCAGGTATAACACTGGATGTTTCTCTATAATGCCTGAGACTTAGCCTCAAGTAGGGGCACCTCTCAACTTCCTGTGGAAGGGGCTGTAACATACTGAGGTGTCTTAAACAACAGAAATTGCTTTTATCACAGTTTTGGAGACCAGAAGTCCAAGATCAAAGTGCCAGCGTGGTTCGTTCTTCTAAGACTTCTTTTCCTGCTTGTAAACAGCTGCCTTCTCACTGTCCTCACCTGGCAGAGGGAGAGAAAGTTCTGATGTCACTTCCTCTTCTTTTAGGGACACCAGTCTTAACGAATTAGGACCCACTCTTATGACCTCATTTAAATGAAATTATCTCCTAGAAGCCCCATTTTTGACTACAGTGACACAGTAGTGACACAGTTCAGTCAATAACAAGGATCAAGTTGGAATGTTGGGATATCTGAGGTGAGAAAGCTCTCTCCCACCTCAGCAGTGTGGTAGGTGTGGGAAAGGGGAGTGAGGCACCAGGGGTGGAGGGTCTTGGCAATGTGACAATGACGGGGTGGGGAGAAATGGCCAGGGGGACGAGACTTGCCTGCATCCGTGCTGAGCAGTTCCTCTTGTCATCTGCCATCTGCCACGTAACAGAGATAGGAGGAAAACAATAGCTCTGAGGGGATCAGAGATGAAGTTAGCTCTACGACCATAAAAGTGAACTTATGATGACCCACTCAAGAACTCTGTCAGGAAAAGGGATGTGTTCCGGCAGAACTGGGTTCTAGTGTTTTCACTGGCAGGTGCTTTGTTTCATTTTTTTAAAATTGCCCACACCTTCCTCAGGCTTGTGACACGTTGGAGACATAAGGAAACTGGTATGGAGGGAGACAGCAGGTGACATGGGCTGGTGGACATGGGAGGACTGGTCGAGGAGAGTGAAAGAGAGAGCGAAAACCCCACATACAGATGAGCTCCAGGTATACTAAGAAGCCTGTGGGTGCTTCCTGTAGTGGAAAACCTTTATTATCTGCCTTCTGGTTTATTACTGTTAAAGACCTTAATGCTAAACGCTGTGTTCCCGGTCACAGATGCGGACTCCTAGTCACAAGTGTGACTCTTGGCTCCTGCCCCGGAGATGGACAGCTTTGAACCAAGGGCTGGGATCTGGTGTGCAGATCAGGGGTTCCTTTGCATGCACTGTCCGTTGTAGTGGAGCTGGCAGAAAGCCAGCGGAAACGCTCCTCCTGCTGTGTCCTCATATGCAGATGCACTTTGAGAAGTATAGTTCCAAGTGCCCCCTGTGACCGGCCTCTCTTTAAGCCAGCGAAGAATGTAATGGAATAGAATCATAATCAGCGTGTTTACACATCAGTTAGGGTTATTAGAAGAGAGAAGCAGGAAGTGACTAGAAGCTCATATGCAGAAGAGCTGGGCCTTTTTGCAGTTGGTAAAGGAGAGACAACAAAAGGGCTAAGTACTAATGAAAATCAAATTGCCATTTAAGTTTAAATACCTTGAAGGTCTTGCTTAAGCCATTTAGCAAGCTGGGCCAATTTCACAGTGGTCGGTATCTCCAGAGCAGCGACTGCCTGTAGTGGGTATACAGAGCCCCTTTATCAGAGGCCAGGATAGGAAAAGAGGCAGCGGGAAGTCTTTAGGGGTGTAGCACATCAGTGGGCACAAGCGCCCATGCACTTCCTGGCAAAGTAACTCATCGTCTCTTCCCTCCCTCA
This sequence comes from Panthera uncia, assembly GCF_023721935.1. NCBI lineage: Eukaryota > Metazoa > Chordata > Mammalia > Carnivora > Felidae > Panthera > Panthera uncia. The sequence goes on along the minus strand of NC_064810.1, from coordinate 63,756,310 downwards.
GGTGCAGACTCATGAGCTAGAATGCAAGCAAAGCATGTTTAGCAACAGAAGGACCAAAGTAGGATATTTCTTCTGTGAGGGCTTTGTGTCCAGGGGATAGAAAACCATTGGAAAGCTAGGCCAGCGTGTAGAAAAGACCAGTGTTTAAAGATTTGTGTGAAAAAAAATGGAGGAAATCCTTGGTGCCTGGGGTGGGAGCGGGGAGGGGAGTGAATGTGTGTCAGAGGAAGGTGTGACATGGAGAAAATAAGTAAATAAGACCTTTCTGCCTTAATCAGTGAGCTCAGAAAAAAAGCTCCAGCTCCCTCATCCTGGGTCACCTACTTCTCTGAGTTCTCACGTTCCCCAAGTCCCATATTTATATTTGTTATTGTACTTCTTGTTATTTACTCTTTCTGGCATAGAGTTGGAAGCCCCATATATTTTTTTTTTTTAATTTTTTTTTCAACGTTTATTGATTTTTGGGACAGAGAGAGACAGAGCATGAACGGGGGAGGGACAGAGAGAGAGGGAGACACAGAATCGGAAACAGGCTCCAGGCTCTGAGCCATCAGCCCAGAGCCTGACGCGGGGCTCGAACTCACGGACCATGAGATCGTGACCTGGCTGAAGTCGGACACTTAACCGACTGCGCCACCCAGGCGCCCCTGGAAGCCCCATATTTTATTATTTAAAATTTTTTTAATGTTTCTTTATTTTTGAGAGAGAGAGAGAGAGAGAGAGAGAGACAGAGAGAGAGAGAGAGAGAGAGAGAGAGAGAGAGAGAACCAGGGCAGAGAGAGGCAGACACAGAGTCCAAAGCAGGCTCTGGGCTCTGAGCTGTCACCCCAGAGGCCGACACGGGGCTCGAATCCATGAACTGTGAGATCACGACCTGAGCTGAAGTCAGATGCTTAACTGACTGAGCCACCCAGGTGCCCCTGGAAGCCCAATACTTTAGAGAGAAGGGTAATTCTTTGCAAGGTTTATTCTAATTAATTGTAGGGGTCAGTGAGATAACTATTGCCGTGTTCAGAGATCCAAGGTTGAAATTCCCCAGGATCCTACTCTATGTGCCACAACTTTTTAGGAGAGTAGAAGCCAGGGTTGGGTCTCTGAATGGTGGCCAGTGCTTGTGAGACACTTGTTTTCTGGGATGCTGCAGGTCACACGGCTCTGCTTTTACCTCGTGACCACAGCAACCTCAGAGATCCAACTCTGAGGGAACATGGACGCAGTGCTTCTGGTACCTGCTCACAAAAGTAAACTGTCTCAGAATTTTGCAAAGTTCAAATCCTTTTTTACTTTAGGGCAGAGGTTGGCACACTTTTTCTATAAAGGGCCGTATGGTAAATATTTTAGGCTTTGTGGGCCAGTTTTGATTGCAACCACTCAACTGGGCCATTGTAGCATAAAAGCTGCCACATATGATACAGAAATGAATGAGCAGGGCTGCATTCTAATAAAACTCTTTTTACAAAAACAGGGGGCCGGCTGCTGGCTAGATTTGGCCCACAGGCCAGATTTGGTTTGTTGCCCCTGATATAAAATAATTTTTATAATCTTCTCCCCTCTGAAACTCTTCCCACTCCCAGAATAAGCTATACTGCATAGTTACTAGGAGCGATGGGAGGGTCTTGAAAATTCAAGGTATTTGTTTTGGTGCTTTTCTTTGGGATCTTGGCCCTTGATAAGCTCAAGCATATATCCCTGATCAATTGGCATTTGAAAACCCTTTCAGGGCATGCGTTTCTGAACAGAGTTCTTAAGAAAAAAAATTTTTTTTTTAATTTGAGTATAGTTGATACACAATGGTACATTATCTTCAGGTGCACAATATAGTGATTCAATTTCTGTGTTTGTTATGCTCACAAGTATAGCTACCATCTGTCACCATGCAATGCTATTACAATATGGTTGACTGTATTCCCTGTGCCATACCTTTCATTCCCATGACTTACTTATGCCATAACTGGAAACCTGCATCTATACTCCCCCTTCATTGATTTTGCTCATCCCCCCACCCCTGTGGCAATCATCAGTTCTCTATATGTACAGGTCTGGTTCTGCTTTGTGTTTGATTGTTTATACCGAACAGAGTTCTAATTGTCCTCTCCATTGTTCTGTGTATCAAAAGACAAGTTAAATACCAAGATTCTATCACATCTACCTAGCAAATCCGGGATGATGGAACAATCCAATGGTCCCTAATTAAAAAGGAGTCTCTAAAGTGTTTCCACATAAAAATAGATTTCAGGATATCACTAACTAAAGTTAAAGAAATGTAGGTTGGATAAATGCAAATGTAATTTTACTAGAGGTTGTAATTTTGCCTACTGCTAGCTAAGATTAAGAAAAATGGGGGCACCTGGGTGGCTCAGTCGGTTGGGCGTCTGACTTCGGCTCAGGTCATGATCTCACTGCTTGTGAGTTCGAGCCCTGCGTCAGGCTCTGTGCTGACAGCTCAGAGCCTGGAGTCTGCTTCAGATTCTGTGTTCTGCTCTCTCTCTACCCCTCCCTTGCGCTCTGTCTCCCTCTCTCAAGAATAAATAAAACATTAAAAAATAAATTAATAAAAAAAAGAAAAATGTTTTCCTGTAGCCTCATCAAAGGGTCATGATTAGACTCATGGGTTTTGCTGTCAAATAGGTGCAAAATAGTATATCAATGTTGTTTTAACTTGTGTTTCTCCTATTAGGAGGGAGGTAAGCATCTTTTCATATGCCTATGATACATTTCCTTATCTGTGAATTTATTGGTTGGTGTCTGTTGCTCTTTATTTTATTGGGTTATTGATCTTTTTTGCTAGAACTTTTTTAAATAGCCCGTAGGTACTTATGGGAAGTAATCTTTTTTCTTTTTTGATATAAGTTGCATTTTCCCAAGTGTGTTCATTTGTATTTTAGTTTTTCTTATTTTTTAAAAAAGTTTTTTTTATTTCAATTCCAAGCAAACATACAGTGTGATATTAGTTTCAGGTGTACAATTTAGTGATTCAACACTTACATACAATACCCAGTGCTCATCACAACAAGTGCAGTCCTTAATCCCCATCACTTTTTAACCCATCCCCTTCTCTGGTAACCATCAGTTCTCTGTAGTTAAGATTGTGTTTCTTGGTTTACCACCCCCCCCTTCTCTCTCTCTCTCTGTGTGCCCCTATGACCATTTGTTATGTTTCTTAAATTTCACATATGAGTGAAATCATATGGTATTTGTTTTTCTCTGACTGACTTATTTTGCTTAGCATGATACTCTCTAGCTCCATCCACATTATTGCAAATGGCAAGGTTTCATTCTTTTTTATGGGTGAGTTATATTTCATTTATATATATACCACATCTTCTTTATTCATTCATCAATCGATGGACACTTGGGCTGTTTCCATAATTTGGCTGTTGTAGATAATGCTGGTATAAACATTGAGGTGCGTGTCTCCCTTTGAATTAGTATTTTTTTATTCTTTGGGTAAATACCTAGCAGTGTAGTTGCTGAATTGTGGGGTATTTCTGTTTTTAACTTTTGGAGGAACGTTCCTCCATACTGTTTTCCAGAGTAGCTGCACCAGTTTGTATTCCCACCAACACTGTAGAAGGGTTGTTTTCGCCACATCCTCACCAACACCTGTTGTTTCCTGTAATGTTGATTTTAGCCATTTTGACAGGTGTGAGGTGGTATCTCATAGTAGTTTTCATTTGCGTTTCCCTGACGCTGAGGTATGTTGAGTATCTTTTCATGTGTCTTCTTTGGAAAAATGTCTACTCATGTCTTCTGCCCAATTTTTAATTGGATTATTCATTTTTTGGGTGTTGAGTTTTATAGGTTATTTATATACTTTCTATCTATATCTTTCTATCTATATCTATATATCTTTATATATATATATATAACATATATATAACATATATATATTATATATATATATATATATATATATATATAATAAGTTCTTTAAGTTCTAACTCTTTATCAGATATGTCATTTGCAAATATCTTCTTCCATTCCATAATTTGCCTTTTAGATTTGTTGATCGTTAACTTCACTGTGCAGAAGCTTTTTATTTTGATCAAGTCCCAGTAGTTTATTTTTGCTTTTGTTTCCCTTGCCTCAGGAGACACATCTAGTAAGAAGGTGACTTGGCTAGTGTCAAAGAGGTTACTGCCTGGATTTTCCTTTAGGATTTTAATGATCTCAAGTCTCACATTTAGATCTTTCATCCATTTTGAATTTATTTTTGTATATGGTGTAAGAAAGTAGTCCAGTTTTATTCTTCTGCATGTTGCTGTCCAGTTTTCCCAATACCATTTATTAAAGAGACTATCTTTTTCCCATTGGATATTCTTTCCTGCTTTGTCAAAGATTAACTGACCACATAGTTGTAGGTTGTACATTTTTATTTTTGATAAATATTGCCAACCATAGAAGTCATACCACATTAGACTCCACCAGTGATTATGAAAATTCCTCTTTCCCATTGGATGCAAATGCGTCAGTGTCAGTGACATTTTTCTTGATATAATTTTCATTAACCCAGTATTCAGTTTTTATCTTTTTTGTTTCACCCTTTTTTAAAATATAATTTATTGTCAAGTCAGCTAGCATACAGTATATAGTGGAGTCTTCGCTTCAGGAGTAGGTTTCCATGATTCATCACCTACTTGCAACACCCAGTGCTCGTCCCAACAAGTGCCCTCCTCAGTGCCCATCAGATACTGTATGTTTTCACTTATATGAGGAACTTGAGAAACTTAACAGAAGACCATGGGGAAAGGGAAGGAAAAAGATAGTTACAAACAGAGAGGGAGGCAAACGATAAGAGACTCTTTAAAAAAAAAAAATTTTTTTAATGTTTATTTACTTTTGAGAGAAAGGAAGAGAGTGTGAGCAGGGGGAGGGGCAGAGGGAGAGAGAGAGAGAGAGAGAGAGAGAGACAGACAGAATCTGAAACAGATAACAAACTGAGGGGAGACTCTTAAATACAGAGAGCAAACTTAGGGTTGATGGGATTGGGGCGGGTGGGGTGGGAAAATGAGTGATAGTTTTTATTTTTTTAATGTAAAAGTTTTTTTCTTTTTTCTTTATGTTTTATATAGTCAAATAGAGCAGTCTTATCTTTTTGTTTCTGAAACTTAAGTCATGTAAGAAGATTTTCCTTCTTTCCAAGTTGAAAAGAATATACCTATTTTTCTTATATGATTTCTTTTTATATTTAAATGTCTAATCAATTTGGAAATTATCTTTGTGGGTAGTGTGAGAAGGATTCAATTTTATTTTATTTTCCAAGATACTACAACTATCTAGTTGTATCTAGTTATCTAGTTATATCTAGTTCTATCTTAGCATTAAAAAGTCATTTTTCTATGATTTGAGATGCAATTTTTTCATATATCAAATTATCATATACACCTGGGTATATTTCTTGACTTTCTATTCTGTCTACTCATAGGTTGATATTATACTGTTTTAATTTTAAAAGATTATGATATACCTTAATATCTTATAGGGTAGCCTCTTCTCCTTTGCTCTTCTTTTATCAGGATTTTTCTCAATGTTTTTTTTCTTCTTTCTTATTCCAAATTAACTTTATAATTAAGATGTTTGGCTGTAGAAAATGATTCTCTTGATATTTTTGTTAGGGGTGCAATAAATTTATGAACTCAGAATTAACATTTTTATGATATTGTGTGTTCTTGTTTAAGTATGTGCTGTATCTTTTCATTTGTTCATATGTACTTTAGTATCTTTAATGAATATTTATAAGCTTTTCTTTTTCAAGAGTGCTTTGGCTACTTGGGGTCTTTTGTGGTTCCATACAAATTTTCGGATTGTTCTAGCTCTGTGAAAAATGCTGGTGGTATTTTGATAGGGATTGCAGTAAATGTGTAGATTGCTTTGGGTAGGATTGACATTTTAACAATGTTTGTTCTTCTAATCCATGAGCATGGAATGCTTTTCCTTTTCTTTGTATCTTCTTCAATTTCTTTCATATGTGTTCTATAGTTTTCAGAGTACATATCTCTTACCTCTTTGGTTAGGTTTATTCTTAGGTATCTTATTGTTTTTGGTGCAGTTGTAAATGGGATTGATTCCTTGATTTCTCTTTTGTTTGTAGAAAAGCAACAAATATCTGCACGTTGATTTTATATCCTCTGACTTTGCTGAATTTATGTATTAGTTCTAACAGCAGTGTTTTGTTGGAGTCTTTTAGATTTTCTGCATAGCCTGTAAAGAGTGGAAATTTGACTTTTTCCTTGACATTTTGAATGCCTTTTATTTCTTTTTGTTATCTGATTTTTAAGGCTAGGACTTCCAGTGCTGTGTTGAACAACAGTGGTAGGAGTGGACATCTCTGTCTTGCTCCTGATTGTAGGGGAAGGGCTCTCAGTTTTTCCCCATTGAGGATGATATTAGTTGTCGGTCTTTTGTACATGGCCTTTATGGTGTTGAAGTATGTTCCTTCTATCCCTCCTTTGTTGAGGGTTTTTATTAAAGGATGCTATGTTTTGCCAAATACTTTTTCTGCATCTGTGGAAAGGATCATATTTATTATCCTTTCTTTTATTAATGTGGTGTATTGTGTGATTGATTTGCAGATACTAAACCATCCCTGCAGCCCAGGAATAAATCCCACTTGATTGTGGTGAATAATTCTTTTAATATGCTATTGGATTTGATTTGCTAGTATCTTGTTGAGAATTTTTACATCCAAGTTCATTTGTGTCTGGTAATTTTGATAGTGTGCTAGACATTGTAGATGCTGCATTAAAAAACCCCTGGATTTTGTTGTCTTTTTCTTAAGGATGTTGGGTTTTGTTCTGTCAGGCAATTAAGTTAATGGAGGATCAGTTTGATGATTTCCAGGCATATTTTTAAAATATCTTAGAATAGACCTATAGTAGGCTTTACTCTATGGCTAGAATAAGGCAACACATTTTTGAATTTTCTGAGGTCTCAGTTGAGTTCTTGAAGTGTTTAGTGAGGTTTCTTCACATTGCCTGGTTGGAACACCCATGTATTTGTGTACACCTATGACCTCTGTAGTCTCCACTCAATGCACAGATCTTAGCACCAGTAGCTGTTAGCTGTTTTGCCTCATCTACAGATTCCATCCATGTGAAATTTAATCTTTGTTCAAAATGTTAAGATCTATTTGCAGATTTCTTGCTCTATCTCTCTGTGAACCTTCTTTCTTCTTTAGTACAAGGCTTCACAGATTCCATCCCCTAAAGGCCCTGATCTCCAATCTCTGTCTCTTTAGGTGATAAATCCATTATGCTCTGCATGAACTTATCTCCTTGAATTGTGCCCCAGCAATTTCTTTCATACAGAAAGCCAGGGAGATCATAGGATTTATCTCATTTACTTCCCTTCTTTTATATACTGCTTATTGTCCAACATCTGAAAACATTTGCCTCATAGATTTGTCCAATTTTACAGTTGTATACTATGAGAATATTAGTTTGGTATAAGTTACTGTCATGGTCAGAAGAAAAAGTATGGTTATTATGTTTTTTTCCTTTTTTTTTCAGTCCTTATTCTTTGGCATGATGTTCAGGAGGAAATTTTGTAGATTAAATAAGCAACAAACTTATCCTATTTCCTTTATTTTGTAGGATTCTGAAATCTTCATCCATGGGGTTGACTATAAATATGTTCTTATCTCTATAGCAACTCTCTAAATCATTTTAACAACCACATTTTGCCTTTGAGTTTTGGCACTTTGTCGCATTTGCCTCTGAGCTTGTCACTATGTTGACCCTCAACTCTTGCGGGACTCTATCCTGGCCTGAGCTCACTCTGTATATTTAGGTCCTAACCTTAAATTTCATGCCACAGCTGTGCCCTTGCCTAGTCCTTGTGTTTGGGTATACTATCAGCTCAGGCAGGATTCAGTTCTTCACAGAATAGGATGAGAGAAATAAGCATCACCAGTCTCTAGAGTCACTATAGAGTACAAAGACACTCCAGTTCATGTGGGCATGGCCTGAGAATTCAAGCCAGCAGCCCCTGGGGTTGTTGCTACTGACAGCACACCCTTTGCTGCAAACCTCAGAGGGATTAATAGTGACTTTGCCTCTAAAGCTTATACCCTTTGTGGCTATGAGGCTGTCACTTCCCTGCAATTATAGATTCATACAGTGCAGCTGCTTAATTCCCATAGAGAGCCAACATGGTTTCTCACTGTCATGCTGAGATGTTCTTTCCAGAGGGTTTTTAGAAAGACAGCATCCCCATTCCTAGCCTTGCCTTCTCCTCTACCAGGCAGCATGGTGAAAAAGTACAACTATTCTAACAAAACGGTGTAGGGATGCTGACTCCTTTTATTACTTTATCCTGGGCTGAAACTGTGGGCTAATATGACATCCAGTCACAATTTTATTTTGTCTTCTTTGACTTACAAAAGGCTTAGCTTCTCCCATTTTATTTATAGAAACCAACATATCAAAGGAGAGAATAAAGGAAATTTTTATATAATATGGCTCTTAGCAAGAATCTGCAGATGTGCCTGCTTTCCTTCCTCATTGCAGATATACGGTTTCTGGAAAGGGCACATAGAGACCCTGCCACACCTTTTTAATAAATAATGATTATAGTCTATGAGTTTTGTTTAGCTTTGTGAGGTGGAAAAGCCCCTATATGGTGGTGCCAGGAAATCTAGGCCCCACTTAGGACATTTTCTGGAAATATCCAACACATCACTTAACATGAATATGTTGTGACTTGATTCAGAGCTTTTTTTTATAAAAAATTCTTATGAAACTTATTTCCTTGACTATGGATGTTGCTTTATTTCTTCTCTTTCAGCATTCTAAGAATTAAGGAGATTTCTTGTCAAAGAATTAATCAGAGACTTAATTTGGAAACAACGCAAAATAAGTATTAATTTCATATCGAAGCTCAAATATCTTGTGTTGCCAGCTGTGATGTTCTTTATCTCCTCTGCGTGACTGAAATTTTGGGGTGTATTTCCTGGGCCTCAGTGAAGGGTATCATCCAAGTCCTTCTGGAACCTACTCTTTACTCCAACTATACTGCCAAAAGCGCATCTTTAGTTGTTGTTTGGACTCCTGGGTAGTACAGAAACCTACTGCATACATCACATGGCCTTCTATAAGGGACTTAAAAGAGAAAGGAATTGCAGTTCCTCTTCTCTGTGTGACACTGTCTTTGATTCTTCTTGTCTTCCTCTGGCTATTTTCTTCCACTCTCCTACTACAGCGTTTCCTTTACTGGCTAGCGTGCTCCTGCTGGGTTTTAGCTGAGAGGCTTTTCCCAGGCAATTATTCAGCCTCTGCCCCTCTCTATGGTGCATTCCTATATTGCAGCCACATTACATTATTAAACATTTTCATGATAAACAATTCAGAGTAGCATTCAAAATTAAAAACATTCATCCTGAGGCAAATAGGAACTCTAGTTTACTGGAATGTGCTTTAACAATAATCTGATTTTTTTCAGAAGCAGGTTATCTAAATTACAATCTGAGTCACTGGGTGTTAGATATCTTTTCAGGGTCCCAGGGCCCAGTGACCCTCTCTGAATTTGCTCTTGGTTCTCAGCAATATGGTTTTCTCTGAAGCTGTGAGCTTTTCTCACAAGAGCTGATTTTCTATTAGAAAGTTTCCCCCAACTTCTCTTTCTTCCCACACCTCTGAGAAATAGGAGCCAGCTTGCTTCCTCCATCATCCATTAGTTCTAGGTGAACTGCATTGTGCTGTGGTATTAATTAGGTGTGCAGTTTGAATAATGCACCAAGCTCAACACCATGTTAATGAACAGGCCTTTAAAATTCTCACCATTTCTGAAAGAATTTTCTTTATTAACCCTTGAGACACTCTCTAGGGTAATCTCAAATTCTAGGGTAATCTCAAATTCTTCCTCATGTGTTTCTTAAGTAAGCAACATTGCATTTAAAGAATGGCTCAGATCTACCTCTAATGAGGCAGGGCTGCAAAAATGGCGGATGCACTGCTTCCCGTATCCTCCAGGACTTCACAGCTCCTATCTCAGTACCTCAGTTTCTCAGGTGCAAAATGAAGATTTATAACAGTATCCAGCATTTAAGGTTATTGTGAAAATACAGTGATTCGATGAATACAAAGCACTTTGCACAGTGGTGAATGTTAGTTACTATCACTATTATTTGAAAAGACTTGTTATAAGTAACACATTTTAAAATCAAATCAGCATTGTATTTAACACTGTCTCTCTAGTGCCTCAGTACCATTAACTGGATTTGTGGTTTTGGTCTTTCCAGGCAGAACCTGAATGAACTCAGGGCTGTGACTGACTTTAACACCTTTCAGTGGACCACTGAGGTACTGTATCTGTGCTCTGACTTACTGAGTTTCACCTATCCTCTCAGTGGTCTTTGCTACCAGTTGAGATAGCCTCCAGTTTTAGCTTTGTCCTCCTTCTCTTCCTCTCTCCCCAGTCACAAGTGAGTATTTACACAGGCTGAGATTGGAGAATGCTATAGACCAGGAAGCCCTCTTGGCATTTGCAGCTGAGTCACCTCCTCAGTGTCTGTTCCCTATAGATGGCCCAAGTGTCCTCCTGGCCCCTTTTCTGTCACATCCCGTTTTAAGTAATAATCCATTCAGATGGGATCCTACTCTTACTATTAAGAAGTTGTCTATTTTCAAGGCCAAAAGTCTCAAGTTTCAGAAGGAAATAAATGTAGGAAGACCAATAGTGATGACAAAGTATGGTACTAGGGTAAATTACCATTTACCAGGCTGAATGTGTGTGTTCCTCCAAAATCCATATATTGAAACCTAAACCCCAAAGTGATGGTAGTTGGAGGTGAGGCCTTTGGGAGGCGATTAGGTCCTTTATAAAGGTGTATGTAAGGTATTAGTGCCCTTGTAAAAGAGAGCCCAGAGAGCTCCTTTGCCTCTTCCACCATGTGAGGTTGCAATGAAAATATGAGTGTCTATCAACAGGACATGGGTCCTCACCAGACATGACACTTGTCAGCACCTTGATCTTAGACTTCCCAGACTCTAGAACTATGAGAAATAAATTTCTATTGTTTGCAAGCCACTCAGTCTATGGTATTTTTGTCATAGCATCCTGAACAGACTAAAATATAAGATAACTGGAAATGTGCTCTTGCACACTAGAATGACCCTATTACCCATTTATCCAGATTAGTCTCAGTTTATATTGTGATACTAGGAATTATTTTTTTATTGAGATGTAATTGATATGTAACATTAATTAATTTCAGGTATACAACATAATGATTGGATCTGTGCATATAAATCTAGTTAATATCCATCAGCACACATAGTTACAAATTCTTTTTCTTGTGATGAGAACTTTTAAGATCTTCTCTCTTGGCAATTTTCAGGTACACAAAATAGTATTTTAAATGATAGTCACCATGCTGTATATTACATTCCCAGGACTTACTTATTGAATAACTACAAGTTTATACCTTTAGACTACTTTTCACCCATTTTGCCCACCCCCTACTAATCTATTCTCTATTTATGAGTTTGTTTTTAGATTTCATGTGTCAGTGACATTATACAATATTTTTCTTTCTGTCTTACTTGTTTCACTTAGCATAATGTCAACAAGTCCATCCATGTTGTTGCAAATGGCAGAATTTCCTTCCTTTTTTTTTTTTTTTTAATTTTTTTTTTAACGTTTATTTATTTTTGAGACAGAGAGAGACAGAGCATGAACGGGGGAGGGTCAGAGAGAGAGGGAGACACAGAATCCGAAACAGGCTCCAGGCTCTGAGCCATCAGCACAGAGCCCGACGCAGGGCTCAAACTCACGGACCGCGAGATCGTGACCTGAGCCGAAGTTGGACGCTTAACCGACTGAGCCACCCAGGCGCCCCAAAATTTCCTTCCTTTTAATGGCTGAATAATGTTCCATTATATATATTTACCAGTGTATCTGTATCCATCCATCGATGAACACAGGTTGTTTCCATGTCTCAGATATTGGAAATAATGCTGCAGTGAACATGGGGGTGCAGATATCTTTTCAAGTTAGTGTTTTGATTTTTTTGAGATAAATACCCAGAAGTGGAATCGCTGGATTGTATGGTAGTTCTGTTTTAATCTTTTGAGCAGCCTCCATACTCTTTTCCATAGTGGCTGGACCAATTTACATTCCTACCAACAATGCTCAAGGATTCCCTTTTCTCAACATCCTTGCCAACACTTGTTTCTTGTCTTTTTGATAATTTCCAGGCTAACAGTTGTGAGGTGATATCTCATTGTGTTTTTTTAAAGTTTTTATTAAATTTTTTTTAATGCTTATTTATTTTTGAGCAAGATACAGAGTGCAAGGGGGGAAGGGGCAGAAAAAGGGAGACACAGAATCTGAAGCAGGCTCTAGTCTCTGAGCTGTCAGCACAGAGCCCAGCACGGAGCTCGAACTCACGAACTGTGAGCTCATCACCTGAGCTGAAGCTGGGTGCTTAACCGACTGAGCCACCCATACGCCCCTCATTGTGGTTTTGATATTTATTTCCCTGATGATTAGTGATGCTGATCACCTTTTAATGTACCTATTGGCCATCTTTATGTCCTTTTTTGGAAAAATGTTCAGCTCCTCTGCCTATTTTTTAATCAAGTTATTTGGTTCTTTTTCACTATTGAGTTGTAGGAGCTCTTTATATATTTCTGGATATTAATCCCTTACCTAATATATGATTTGCATCTATTTTCTCCCATTCCAAAGACTGTATTTTCATATTATTGATGGTTTCCTTTCCTGTGCAGAAGCTTTTTGGTTTAATGTAGTTACCCCTTATTTATTTTTGCTTTTGTTACCTTTATTCTTGGTGTCAAATCAAAAAAATCATTGCCAGGACCAGTATCAGGGTACCTACCACCTATGTTTTTTTCTAGAAGTTTTATGGTTTTATGGTTTCAGGTCTTACATTCACTAGAAATTATTATTAGTGTCCCTCTTTCATTCTTAGAAGTGTCTTAGTTTGGACAGTAAATTTCCACCTTGAACTGTTGTCTTGTTATCACTGTCCAAATTGTCTTATGACATATTAACTAATGTTAAGTTCCCATAGATATCCACCTTTGCATTGCAGCCTGGTGGTTTTTTAACAATTCTATTATTATAAACCGTCCTGGAGAGTTATGTTGATAATTATGTTTAAAAGCCTAACATAAGCATATTTGTGGTGAAAGGTGTGATAAAACTAGGACATCAGTCTCTACCATACTAGAATAGAAAATCTCTTCTCAGGTGACCCCTCCTGAAACCTTTCTTAATTGCTCAAGACAGGTGAAGAAATCTTCTGTGCTTACATAGGACCCCTGTACTTCTATCTCTTCTAGGATTTACCGTATTATATTCCAATTAACTTTGGAATGTGACTGTACTCTTTGAAGGCAGGGACTATTTTGCAATTATTTGTGCTTTCCCAGGGCTTTGCACAATGCCTGGCACTAGTAGGTGTTAAAAAATGTTTGTTGTTTGTCATGCTCAATTGAACTCTAGGCTATTTTTATCATCTCTTTTATTGATTGACAAATTAGTCAATTTCAATCAATAGCTGCTGCCCATCTACATTATAAAACAAATTAAACTGATGTTTTATCAATCATGCAGTCTACCTACCCAGCCTGTGCTTCCAGTCTTCCATGTCTGAAACATCCTCTTTTCTACCTCACATGAAGGCAGGTGCGTCTCTTTCCGTTCTCCCTACTCTCAGTAAGTCTGATGGCACCCCATGTTCCTGGTCATCTGATCATAAGGCACCAAAAATAAGATTTTAAGATGGACACAACACCTACCTTAGCCAAGAATTTCTTAGTAGAATCCTGTTAGGGACCATAGCCAATGCCAGCAATACATTGCCTCAAGGCCTACAAGTAAAGCCGATGATCCAGGTGAAGATGTTAACAGTTTCTCTGGCCAAAGTCACCATTCACCTTTCTGGAGTCTGAAATAGGAGCTGATCTTGACAAAAGAAACTGATCAAATAAGAGAAACCAATTAGAACTCAGAATAATTCTCATTCTTTGCCTGTAATTCTGGTAAAACACTTGAAAGTAGTGGTTCACATATGGTGTTTACACGCTGTGGAGTTGAATGACCTAAGCTATTCTTATCTTGCTTTACAATGAATAATTGAGATTTGAGCACTGCAGGATGAAAAAAAAATGTTTCAAAAATCCAAAGTGTCTATAGCAATTTCTGCCTTTCAAGTGGGTAGGGTGACATATTTCATATCAGAGGAAAAATATACATCTGTACTACTTCCTCCTATTCGTGGAGGCCAGAAGGGGAGAAAGAAAGGAAAGCATGAAACTTTAAAGTCTCTGTCAGGTTTTGGGGGTACCAAAGGTGGAGATAACCCATTGTTTTGTCAACGGACATAAGTGATTTTTTTTTAATGCGTGCAAAAGTGAGCATAGAGCTAGATTAGAGTGGAGAACTAAATTCCTCTCCATAATAGAATGAGGGGAATTGAAATATGAGATTTGAGGGGAGCAGGTAGTTAAGCAACAGGTAGAGGTGGTTGAAGATTTAAGTACAAATTAGCTAATAATCAAATACAAGCTATAGGTATTGCTTTCATGCTCCAAATTGTCCCAAATTCCAATTGATCCAAATCTGTAATAACGTCTGTTTGCTCACCATGCTTTTGGGGGAAATCACGGAGCCACTGAGTTCTGCCTCTGTGTTGTCTAAATTGAATATGGCAGAGTTTCTGGAACTTTAATATACATGCAGATCACTGGGGATCTTGTTAAACTTGCAGATTTTGATCCAGTAGGTCTAGGGTAGGGTTTAATATTCTGCCTTACGAATAAGCATCTGAATGTTACCAATATCACTGGTTTCAAGATCACATTTTGAATGTTGGGGAGAGAGGCAGGGGAACCATAGGCTAGAAATACAGGTGAACTGTCACATTCAGTGAATTGAGAAACTTAGAAAAACTTTGAGAACATAAACCCTAGAGATCCTCAGATGTCTTAGGGCAGAGTATTAGAGTACCCACCAAATACTGGAAAAAAGGATGGAATCAGTTTTGTTAAATTGCAGAGGACAGCTGACACTGGAGTTACAGGCATTTGAATTACTTTCTGAGTTTTTGGGCTTTTGGGTTTTAGGGTCAAATCTTCGAATCTTTCCTGATTTGCTTTTCATGATCTCTTTTCCTGTTTTTTTTTTTTTTTTTTTTAAATTCACCATTGTTTCTTCTTCTCCTAATCTACAGTTTGCTCACATCCAATGCATGGTCTCGACTGGAATCCCAGGAAGGAAAGTCAAGCTTGCCCTGAAAGTGTCACCCCTAATTAATATCCTAGAAGGCCACCTTTCATTAGTATTCAGGCCTGGTTTCAGCCCAGATCATTAATGGACTCTTTTCTCTGAGGATGATAATTAGGTATGACGCTGATGTTCCCTGCCAGTCTGGGGATATGAAGAGCTTTATCAATGTGGTGGACTCATCAGAGAGTTAAATGGCATGGTGGGAAGCTATTCCACCAAGAAAACATCTGACATTGTAAGCAAAGTTTTAGCCATCACTAAACCTGACGTTGCTGCATAACCTCATGTGAGGTTCATGTAATCGTTGATGGATGAGAGCAGTAATACTCCATTCACGTATGGAGTGGCTGGCTGATGTCAGAAAGCCTTATGCAGTGTTCTCAGCTTTCCTATGGAGTCACCTGTAGACACGTAAATGTAACAGAAAGGAGAGTTCGTCCTCTGAAATGAGTTCTAATGTAGGACCCTCCCCATTCTGACTTGGTTAATATGAATTCTGGAATTATAAATCACGTTTCCCAAACCTCATTTTTTCCTCAGCGTTTTACTCTGTTGACCATTATACAATCTAGTCTTTTATAATTTTGTGTATATCAAAGCTATGAATGCATTTATTTTATCACCTTCCCAGTGGATATATTGGATATATGTCACTTTTCCCTGGATATATTCACAGAGCACTGTCTTCCACAATATTATGCAAGCATTTCCCTCCCTCTCTCTAGTATTTCTTAGAGCTCTGGCTAAGTCTGATACATGGGGGTATGGACAGCAGCTCTTCTTGTGTGGCAAGTCAGTGATTAAGGTGGGATATGGAGGCTAGTGCCATGGGTAAGAACAAGGCCCCAAATCAGGTAGGGAACCAGGCCAGCATACCAGACCTGGGGCCACAATTTCCTGGAAAGCAAAGCAGTGCAGGTGGTCTACTTTCCACAGGAAGGGATAGGACTTGTGGTTTTTTTTTTTTTTTTTTTTTAATTTTTTTTTTCCAACGTTTTTTTTTATTTATTTTTGGGACAGAGAGAGACAGAGCATGAACGGGGGAGGGGCAGAGAGAGAGGGTGACACAGAATCGGAAACAGGCTCCAGGCTCCGAGCCATCAGCCCAGAGCCTGACACGGGGCTCGAACTCACGGACCGCGAGATCGTGACCTGGCTGAAGTCGGACGCTTAACCGACTGCGCCACCCAGGCGCCCCGGACTTGTAGTTTTATAGAAGCTGGAGAGGTAGAGAAAAGCAGACAAGAAAACTGAGGATTATAAGAACAGCTGCAGAATCAGGCTGCTTGCTGAAGCCATCGTCAGTCCCTGATGTTTATAGATGCTTCTCGTTGAGGTCACACCTGTTCCCTGAGGTCACTGCTTCTGAACCTGCAGGGAGAGGTGAGTGAAGTAGCTTGCTAGAGTGGATGATGGAGTAGAGATAGAGAGCACAAAGAAAGTCAGTTCCTGATGTAGACACTATGGATTATAAGATGTCTTCAAAATTATTGGATGACCCAGGAGGACTGCTGTCTGAGAGGGAGAGCACCAATCATATTGCAATCTAGTCTTTAGAAACATTTATATGGAACTGGTATTAACTTTACTACTAGCACAAAGGCTAGCACCAAACACATGGTATGTTTGTTCTACTGAGCTGGGCAAAGTGCGAGCAGGCTGGGGTTTGTCCTAGTGGAAGCCTTGGGTGTGTGAGTTGGGTAGCAGAGAATCGATATGAGTTATAAAGGGCAGAGATGTTGAGACAATTGAACACAGCAATAAAAGGAAGGCTGCGTGTTGGGAGAGAGACTATCACAATAAGGACACAGTATGAGAAATCCAGAGGAGGGGCATTATATTAATTCAGTCACCCACTAATGTCTTCTAGTGGCCAGCTTCTTTCATTCTTCCTGATCTCCATCCTCAGCGGGATGCTTTTTCCTCAGGCTTGACCTCTCATGGTGATGAGATGGCTGTTGCTGTCCCACAGTTGCATATGGACACAGCTACAAACAAGGTCATGAGAGTTGTCTCTTTCAGGTACTCCTTCATAGAGAGGTTCTGGTAGACCTCTCCTCATAACTCTTTGGCAAGAACTTGGATCCTGTTTATTCCTCAATCACTGATAAGCAGAATGAGACTTCCATGGGTAGGATCTTTTGTGCTGAGCAGAATGTATTCCTTGAGGCTGGGGGGCTGGCATTGGAGCTAGACTCTCTTTAAACTAGCTAGAAGAGGGTGGATAGGTAAGAGTTTGGGTAGGCCACCATCAATGTCTCTTAGAACAGAGTTAAGACAGTTTGGGGAGCTCTTGGAGTCAGTCCTGGTGAAGGCCAAAGTCTAGTGTCTGGTGTACATGACACACTTAACCTCACTTCTGATAGAATACATGTTGCTCTGTTAGTCACTGAACTGTGGTTTTTCTGAAGACCATGCATGCAAGAAGGGTAATGAAGGGCTACATCCCCAAGTCATGATCTTTAGGAGCAGAGCCCATGTGTTCCCTTCAGTGTTATAGGTGTGTGTCAGGGGAGCCTTCTTTTAGGATACTGGCCTTAGCCTGTTTCATTGTCTAGCTCTACTGATGATCCACAAGAGAAGTTTGTCTTGGTCCGGTGACTCATCTGTGTAGTCTTGGTTTGAAGACTAACAATGTGGATGCTCATTCCCAAATTCCTTTCTCCTTACTAGCTAGATGTCTTGCCACAGCACACTCTGCCCTTCTAGCCCCTGTGTTCCTTGCTGTAAGCCTAGGCTCATGTGCTTTCCAAGGTCAGCTTCAAAACAGTGGGGAAATGCATTTTTGTCTGAAACTTCCAGACAGCCTTGTGGGAGAAGGGGAAGGGAACAGGAACCCCTTTTATGGCACCCCAGTCTTACTAGACAAGTGTTCTTTCCAGTCTTCCTCTTCCTTATGCTCATTCTTCCAGATGTATTTCAAGTTCAAAGAGGCCAAAGTGAATGGTTCTTTCTTCCTAACCAACATTTTTTTTTAAAGTTTATTTATTTATGTGGAGAGAACGCATGCATGAGTGGGGGAGGGGCAAAAAGAGAGGGGGAGGAGAGAGAATCCCAAGCAGGCTCAGCGCTGTCAGTGCAGAGCCTGACTCAAGGCTCATACTCACTAACCGTGAGATGATGACCTGAGCCAAAATCAAGAGTCGGACACTTAACTGACTAAGCCACCCAGGCGCACCCCAATCAACTTTTAATCATGTTTTCCACTTACTGTTGAGGTGGTTGCAAATACATTGTAGTTTTAGATTAGGAAGAGTGCCTCATTCCTATTTCATCATTTTCCTAGTAACACTTAGTTATAAATTCTTTGGCTAAATTCAGTTGGAAAATGAAATTATCCTTATTTCATTCTCAATTTCTTCATGTGAGAAAGTCACAAAAGGTACTTTTTATGTTCTGTCTTCTGAGGTTTAAATGCCAGTCTAACCTCTTATACCCTTGACACATTGTCCCAAGATGGTTTGACAATGGAGACATTTAGGATGCTATAGGATATTTCATAACTTTAAATATTTTATAACAAATTAAATGTTAATTATATGCTGGTCAGGGAAGAAAATTGCTGGAGTATTTAATTAACATTTAATTTATTAGTCATCAAATATTTAAGTAGCTCCTGTCTCAGGGACTTTTCCTCCTCATTAGTTGTAAGTTAGTAACACGTTATCATTGTTAGTTGCTATAGATTCTACTACCCAGGTATGGATATCCTCTCTAGATTTCTTTAAAAAGATTTTTGCATACATGTACAAGGTAGAACCTGATATAGAAAGACATGTTTCTAATTCCTTCTTTCCCTCAAAGTTGATTGCTATGTAGACGTATTATCTCACAGGAAGCCTACATTTGGATGGTAATTTACAACCTTTTCATGAGCAACAACTTTGAAAGCATGTAGGGTGGGTAGAATTACTGCTATTTGTAGGAGTTGGAATCTTAGTGCGGTTGTGTAACCTCCCAGTGTCACACAGTCAGTGGCGGGCGTGGCATTTGATCCCAGATTTTCTTCCTTGAGGTTTAGCCGGTATCAGGATCAATGTCAGGTGGTATTTCGGTCTCAGAAAGGTCCTGACAGTTCCTTCAATAAGCCGCTTTTGTGTTTTGTTTCTAATTTATCATGAACAGAAAATGTGGTCTGTAAATGATTTTCTTGAATATATTTTTATTTTAGCAAAATATAGGACTAATGTTTTTGTGATTGTATCATGGACATAAGACAAAAATATGTATTTTCTGTTTGGGGCCATATGATTCTTCATATGTTTAATACATTTATTGCTTCTATTATTCAGTTTATTGATTGCATTAGTTCCTCTAGGTGTTTGCTTATTGTTTGTCTGCTATGTCCTCCTATTTTTGAAAGAAGTATATTGAATCTTATTAGTATGTTTGTTAGGTTCATTTATTTCTTAAATTCTGTTTGCATTACATATTTATCTGCTGTGTTATTTGGTGACTGTGGCATCTTCTTTATAAGTAGTGCGTCCTTATTATTGCACAATATTTCTAAGACATCTCTGATGTTTTTATAACTTGTCTGATTTTTAAAATGCTCCATTCAGTTTTCCTTCTGTTTATATTCTCCCAGATCTCTTTGTCTGTTTCTTTTTTCAACCTTTCATTATCACTTTAAGTATTTCTTGTAAGCTTAAATTTTTTATTGTTGTTGTTAAACAAATCTGATTGTCTTTTGGCTTTTAAAGGGAGAATTCAGTCGTGCACAGTTCAAAGACAGGCACTCTTGATACTGTTCCATCTCTTTTGCTTTGTTTTGTATTCATTTACATAGTTTAGTCCTCTTTTTATTTATATGGCTTACTGAGATATAATTGAGGCACCCTAAATGAACATACTTAAAATGTACTATTGATCAGTTTTTGAAATACTTGATATATGTATACATTTGTGAAATCATGTCTTCAATCAATATAACATGCATCCCGGTCACTTGCAAAATTTCCTCGTGTTTGTTTGTAATCTGTCCCTCTTTTCACCTGTGGCTTTAGAAAAGCACTTCTGCTTTTGGTAATATAAATTAATTTGAATCTTTTAGAATTTTATATGAATGGAATCATAGAGGATATATTCTTTTTTGCCATTCTTTCAAATGGCAGAGTGATTTTGAGAGTCATCTACTTTGTGTGTATAGCAGTAGTTCGTTTCTTTCATATTCCACTGCATGGATATGCCACAATTTGTTTATTCGGTGACCTGTTGATGAATATTTGAGTTGTTTCCAGTTTTTGGAGTTTATGAAGAAAGCTTCTATAAGAATTCATGTAGAAGTCTTTGTATGGACATATACTTTCATTTCTTTTGGGTAAATATGTAGGAGTAAAATGGCTGGGTTCTATGGTAGGTGTATATTTAACTCTACGACACTACAAACTATTTTCCAAAGTGGTTATGATTTTATATTCTGACAGCAGTATACGAGATTTTCAATTGTTCTGCATCCTCATCAACACAGAGATTATAATAGGACCCAGAGTCTGCATGGCATAATATTCTCAATGTCCCATTACTTGACATGTAAGGAACCAGGAAAATGTGACCAGTTCTCAAGGGAAAAGACCATAAGTAGATGCTAACTCTGAAGTGGTCCAGACGTTGGAATTATCAGACAGAATCTTTAAGCATATATTATTAACTATGCTTCATGAGGTCAAGGCATAGCATACTTGAATGGAAAAATAAGAATTTCCTGCAGAGAAATAAAAACTATGAAAAAGAGCCAAATGGAAATTTCAGAACTAAAAAGTACAGTATCCTAAATAGAAAAGTTTACTGTATGAACTCAGTAGCATAGTAGAGAAGACAGAGGAACAAAGTCAGTGAATTTGAAGATAATATCATCTGAGAAACAAAGAAATGAAAGATTGAAAATGTTAATAGAGCCTCAGAGACCTGTGGAACAATATCAAAAAGTCTAATATGTGTGTCATGGCAATCCTAGAACAAGACGAGAAAGATATTGAGGCAGAAAACATATTTTAAGAAATAATGGCTAAACTTCTCAAACATGGGGAAAATAAACCCATAAGTTTACAGATTTAAGAAACTCAGTGAATCTTAAACAGGACTCACTCAAAGAAAGGTGAATCTAGCTACATCAGAGTCATACTGATGAAACTAAAGATAAAGTCTTCAAAGTGACTGGAGAAAAGTGACACATTACATCCAAGGAAGCAATGATTAGAAAGACACTGGATTTCTTATCAAAAACCATGGAGGCCTGAAGAGAGTAAAAGAACTTTAATTGCTGAAAAAAATGAACCATCAGCCCCAGATTCTATGTCCAGTGAAAATATCAATCAGGAATCATGGCCAAATAAAGGTATTTTTCTCAGGTAAAGGAAAGCTAGGAGAATTCAGCAGCAGGAATAAGAAATGCTCCTTAAGAAATGGCAGCGAAAATGTTCAGGATGAAAGGGTCTTCAGGAATAAAGGGAGAACAACAGGAAATGCAAATCTCTGGGTGAACAGAAAAGATTATTTTTTTCTCTTAAGGTTTTAAAAATGTGTATGACTGAAAAAAGCAAAAACTTACGGGGTTTTCAATATATGAAGAAGCTGTACATACAACAATTAAAGGTCAGTGGAAGGACATACGTGGTTGCAAGTCTTCTACCTTTTATATGAAGTGAAACAAAATTAGCTATAATTACACTGAGAAAGTAAGATTAGATGTTTATATTGTCATCTCTATAGCAACCACTAAAAACAGGTCAGAGCAAAAGATACATAGCCAAAAATCCAATAGATAAAATGGAATACTAAAAATATTTAAATAATTCAAATGAGTACTCTTCCTTTTCATTGTTTTTGCTGATTTGTTAGAGCTGATATTCATTTCATTTGTTTCCTCCTAGTTAATTTGGAAGATCTGTACTTTTCCTATTCATTTTTCTGTTGCTCACACACATATACATATTTCTCTACTATTTATGTCCTCCATTAAGACCCTGTATCTTCTCTCTATTTTCCTGATGATTACTTCCAATAAAATAAGACTTTAAGAATACTTTCACTTTCCCCATTTCTTAAACTCTCAGCCCCAACCCAGATGAAACTTTTGGAAGACTTCTTTCTCTTCTCTATCTGTAACCTCTGGTTTTGCTGAAATAGTTTAGTATTGTTAAAATTTTCAATGAAATTTATCCCTTCTATTTTAATAATTCTTATTTAGTGAATACATCACTCATTCCCATAATTTTTAGTGCTCATTTATAGTTCTTTCTTTCTCTCTTACACACACACACACACACACACACACACACACACACACACTGCAAAGCTTGATGCTCACCACTGTTTCCTCTCCTTTTCGTTAGTTACACATGGAGTTCTTGGTTCTGATTCATTAGTTGCTTGGATAGAATCCTTCTGATGAGATACAGGTGACGTAAGTATATGCAAGTAATTTTTTCCTCCTGACAATTGGATATAGAATTCTTGGGTTGCATTCGTTTTGTCTCCATAAGAAAGATGTCCTCCAAAATCTTCTAGCTTTCAATATGATGAATAAAAATTTCTTTACCACTTCGTAGTAAATTATTCTTTCTGTTAGAAACTCATAATTATTTTGTTATTGTTGGACTTCAGGAGTTTTAACATGGTATGTATATTATATCAGGAGTATATCTTTTTCAGTCAAATTTGCTTAGGGTACACTTCGTGTACACATTTAATCTGAAAACTTGGACTTTCCCACACCTCAAGAAAGTTCTTTTATTATTTGGTTATTTTACTTATTCTTGTCACAATATTCCATTGGTGTCATTTCTGGAACTCCTATTACTGACATCTTAGTTCTCCTCCATCTGGCCTCCAAGACTTTGATCTTTTCCCTCACAATTTATTTTTCTATACTTTTAGATGGTTCTTCTAATAACAGTTCCAGGGCACTAATTTGGGTCTCAGTGTTTACCACTTCTGTGTCAATTAATTTACTGGGATAGTTAGTTTGAAAATTAAGGTTTTCAGTTCTAGAAGATTTTTGTGTGTGTGCTAGTGAGCTGTACTTGAATTTCATGAAGTACTTTTGATATACTTTTGGTCAGTTGTCCTCTTCCTATGGAAGAAGCACCACTTTGCCAGGTGCCCATTTTGTTTGGTCTTGTCTTCTCTGGAACCATTTGATGTGTTATTCTCTCCTTTTGTGTGACAATGGGACTCACATCTGGGGTATCCCAAGCAGCAGCAGTCCTGATACTAGTAAAAGGTAATGTCATCTCTACCTCATGGAGTGGTGAAGTGGAAACAGCAGTCTGGGATCTCTGGAGAAAGTTGCGTTCTCCCCACACCTCATACATTCTTGTTGCCTGAAGGGCAGGGGAACTTCAGTTCCATAGTTCAGCGTATCTCAGCTTCCTGGGGACTTGTGAGACCTCAGACAAAAGGGCAATCATTACCTTACTCTTAAGGGGTGAAAATCTATGGGGATGGAGCTCCTTCAAGGTATCCAATCATTACCCCAACTCTTTGTGGTTTCAGGCTCCCATGCGCTGTCCCCATTAGACATAAATTGGGGCCCAACATCTCTCTGGCATTTAGCTGCCCGTCAGCCCCAGCAGTTAACTGGGGGTAGGAACAACAGATCATGTGAATTTAGGAGGAGAGGGGAGATTTGTACCAGTTACCTTTATTCTAGACTGCCTCTTCTTGTGGAAGTGTAAGAAACCTAAGCTGCTTCTGCATAAAAATAGTAAGGGAAATGGGAATAGGATTTTAAGCAAAACAAATGGAAAGAAAATGTGTGTATACATGTCAGATGTTAATTTACCCATGAGAGCAAAGGAAGACATTCATCTTAGAGGATGGTGGAGAGTTTGGGACATTTCATATTGCTAATGTTTTATTAAATGGACTTTTACCTAGTGCTCATTGATTAATGAATTCTAGTGATGTAGGCTGCAAAATGTGGTCATTAAATAAGGAATGACCTTAGTCTTATACAAAATATGTCCTTGGGGTCAACTTAATGTCCTGTTTTGACCCATCTGAGGTAGATACGGTGTGGGCAGCTTTTTAGGAGTTTCTCTAAGCCTTTCATATCCTTGAGAAATCCTGCCTTGCTCAGGGACTATTGGGGCTGACGGCCTGGGGTTCCTTTGAGTAGAAAAAAACACAGTGTATATTCTGAAAGCTCCAGTGATTTCCCAGTGTGGGAAATCTCTGGTCAAAGGAGAGGATAGGAACCTTGTGCTAGTCATTAAGCTGTTGTCTCTCACCTCCAAAGATACCCTTCTGTACTTTACTTTGTGATAGTTGTCTGTCACATTTTTGCTTTGTTAGCTGGTTCCTGCTAGGATTTGCCAGTAAGGGACACTAAGAGGGAAACTGCAAGGCTAGAGGAAAAAGGTGGGGTTTACTCCTTTCTCTCTGCTTTTTGTTTCTTTGAGTATCACACAGTAAAGCTTCTTCACTCTGACAGCAGCAGTTCTTTCCTATAGCAGCAACCGAATTCATTTGCAGTTTTTCCAACACTTGGAGAATCAGTCTCATTGTACTCCTTCCCCTCCCCACCCCGAGCCCCAGTCTACTGGCACTCCCTTCTCTGAAGACTGTAGCCCTCCTGTAGGTTTTTTTCATTGTTTCTGAGTTTAAATAATTACAAACTCTTACATTTGTTCCTCTGGTTCTAGGGATGATGGCTGTTTCTTATACTTGCTGCAACCATGATACCTTAATGTTCTTTTATACTTTCAACTTCCTGATTAATAACTTTATATAATTCTTTATATTAAAATTCTTTCTATTCCAATTTCATCTGTGTTTTTGGTCTCCTGAATGCTCCAACTGATGTAAGACCTTATCTGAGTTTGTATCTGGAACTGTAGTGTGGATTTTCAGTCCATGCCACATGGGAGCTCTTGAGACAGTCTTTGCAGAAAATAGGAAGAGGCATGAATGTTCTTACTTTCTCACTTCTCTGAGCCTTCTGTGAAAATAGATCACTTGGATCTTACCTTATACAGTGGTTCTAATTGAGAGCCACCTCTTCCCCATAATGCTGTTTGGGGCACCAGAAGTTACATTCTTCTAGGGGAGACTAAGCCAAGAGTGCCTAGGCACCCAGGAAACAAGGCAGTGATATAGAGGCATGATCCTTGGCCCTACTGAGAGTCTGCAAAGCCAGACAAGGAGTCCTGGAAAAGGAAGAGTTAATGTTGTAGAACTCTGGAGTCTGTGGCCAGAACGTGTAGGAGAGACTTATGGTAATGCTGCTGTAGTAGCTGCCATAAGTCAAATTATCAGGGTTTACGGGAAGCCAGGGAAGGCTGGTCTACAATTAGGAATCTGGGCAAAATTTTGAAGGATGATTGGCGTATGGCTAATAATAGTATCTTCACTTTATTGAACACTGTATCTTAAACACTTGACATCTATAATCGTACATAATCCTCACAACCACCCATTTTGTAAATGAAGAAATAGTGTAAAATAGGTTCAGTAATTTACTCAGTCATACAGCCAAGTGGTTAGTAAATACTGGGAATGGGCCTTAGATCCAGGTCTGTCTTGAAACTAACACTCCTAAGTACTATTCTTGACCTTCTCATTATGCAGAAATGTTGATAGGTGAGAAGTCAATATCCCAAGTGGGAAGAAGACCATAAGCCCTTCTTTGGCTCTAACTGCCTAGTTCCCATTCCTCCCTGCCAGTCTGAGATTAATTTTAGTAAAAATAATGTTAATTTGAAATAATTGATATGTGTTTTACCTCTAGGCAGTTTGACCTTTTCCATCTTTGGTTTATTTGTGTTTACTTTTTGGTAACCCAAGATATCCCTTTAGAGAATAAATCACTTTTCTTTTTTCTAACTCCTCTTTCTCTGTCCCCCCCTGCCTGGATCTGCTTTCATATAATTGATTGATTTTTAACTAAGCTGGGTGCTTTCCTCTGTGACCGTAGGAGGATTTTCAACTCGCCCACAAGTTATTTAGCACACACATGAATAGAATTAATCTCACATCATGGCAGTGGGAGAGGGGTGTAGTTGGGGGAAGAAGTAGCAGAGGGAGTAAGGGTCACCATCCTCTCTTCCCCCAGTAGATAACACATTCCTGGAAGGCAGAAACTCTGTTTATGACTCCATACTGCCTAACCAGTGTTGTTAATTGGTGTTAAATAACTGACCTAGGGCTTCTGTTTTAATGTATGTCCAATAAGAACATTGTATGTAGCCATCCGCACTTAGTTTTGCCAGCCTGTCCTTATGCCTGATATTGTTGATGGTGATATAAATAGAGCTGTTTGATGGATTTACTGCCAGGTCCACAAATGGGTGGTGGTGGCTCCTTGCTATTAAAACAACAACAACAACAACAACAACAACAACAACAACAACAAAAACCACTGCTACTCTTTAATAGACAAAAATAGTTTGAACCAGCACTCAAATTTGTAACTGTATAAGGTCAGAATATTTACATTGAAACTTAGTGGAAATTATAAATCTGAAAAAGAGGCTTTCTGGAACCACATTGTAGAAATGTTATGTGACAGTGCATTGGACTTAGAGTCAGAGGACTTGAAACTTGGTCTCATCACCTATTAGCTGTGAGCTCGGTGTCATATAAGATCTCAGAACATCGGCATCCTTATTTCTAACACCTGACTAAATCACCTCACAGTACCGTGTGAGTTAGGGTGAGATCAGCTGTAAGTAACAGAAAATTCAAATCAAATCAGCTTATGTAATAGAGAAACTATATTAGCTTATGTAATCGGAAGTCTAGAATTAGATAGGCTTCAGGATTGGTGTGATTCAGCAACGATGTTATCAAGAATCATGTCTCTTTTCATTTCTGTCCTTTTTTGTCTTTCCTGGTGCCAGCTTCATCCTGAGAATAAATACCCATTGCTGTCACAACTGGAGAACCATATGTTTCCTTGTCCACATTTAGAGTGTGTATATATGGGAATACTCTGGAAATCTTTTGGAAGAGAGATGATGCTTCTTTCTTGCAGACCCCTAGAAAACTCCAGTGTACAGTCTCATTGGCCCACATTGTGTCACATTCCTACTTTTAAACCAGAAGCTGAGGTCTGGAGCTGGGATAATACTTGTTTTTCTACATGCCCCACATCTAGAACCAGGTGTGGCATGACTTTCTGCCAAAGTGTGTGGGCTACAGCAGATAGTGTGGATTCCAGAATGGAAATCTTGGCAGCTACCAAGAGAAGGGGGTATGGAGGTTGGGGTAGCTACTGCAATATCTGTAATAGGAACATTGAGGATAAAATCAGGCAATTTATGTCAGGCTGTGGTTATTCAAATTATGTGTCCCATTGAGCCTCGAGGGCCACCTCTGAGGGGTGTGAGGGAATGGAGGGACAAGACACTCAGCCCCAATCTGCCCCAACACACACACTTTCAACCAAAGTAGCTTGGACCCCTTAATTATGAGAAAATATTAGAACCCAATAAAGCCCTGTATAATGGTATCAGTATTACTAATAATAACAAAAATAACAACCTACCACTGTATTAATTGGCTTAGTTTTATGTCCCATGGACTTAGCTATTCACTATCTGTTCAGCCAAGAGAAGAAACAGATCATTTTGTATCTTGCCTAGGTCAAAAAAATATTGAGTAATGCTGATCCCAACAAGCTTATGTCATTCTCTGCCTATACTATATTTGAAAGCATCTTTTTTGTACCTTCAAATGCAGATTGGTTTCTGTTTACTGTTGCAAGAGACACCTTTTATTAAGATGTAAGCAGAGTAGAAATAAAATTATAGAAGAAGTCTTCAGTTTTGACCTTCTTGACTTTGTTGCTAATAAACTGTCAAGATAACACATTACCTTATAAAGAACACCTTAAAATATTCAAGACTCCACTGGTCAAATTCCTTAGCCAAAGGAAAGATAAATCTATGTATAAACAGGTAGATTACCAATTTATATTGTCTGTTTCTTGTTTATCAGTCATTGAAGTTCAAGGCCACAGTAGCTTGAATTTTTCCTGTCTGAAAGGTTAACTTGGTGTTTTTGGATAAGGGCTCTTAGCTCTTCAGTCTTTTGACCTTGGAATGCCATTCAGACTACAGCCTCTCCCACTAATGTGGCCTCAATTATTCACAACGACTTTAATCTTACAAATTAACCAAATCCCTTCCACTGACCTTGCCCAGAGCGCCTGGTAGACCTTTATCAGTTAATGAAATTTGACTTGAAAATTTTGAGGTTTTTATCATTTATGTTTAATTTTAAACTCTTTTTTTCCCCTTTATTACAAGCGTTAATGCTACAATGAAGAGCAGACTTGCCCCCAAATCTGACAGCATTGTTTTAAAACAATAGATTTTATTCAAATCCTAAGCAATAGAATGAAATTGTCCTATCATCTGTGGGCCGGCCTTGGATATAATATTTCTTCATCTAATATTTGACCTTAATTTAGAAACTCCTGTCTCTTCCCTCCCTCCCTCCTCTGTCTCCTTTCCTCCCACTTTCCCATCATCCTTTCTTCCCCTTCCCGTTCTTTTCTTCTCTTCCGCTTCCTTCCTCTTCAAGGGCTGTAAGATAGATTTTGTCCTTCTCAGCCCACATTGCTTGGTTTTAGGATCTGCTCTGTAGGTTATTGGCTAACATGTAATTTTGCTCATGAGATCAGCTATTCTATCCTATATTTTCTGACCCCGATGAGATTGCACTATACCCTCAAGTCCACTTACAGCCCCCACCCCATCCCTTTGGCTTCATCCCAGACTGTAGTTCATCTCTGGGGTTCATGTTAAGCTCTTCTGGAACTCCTTTCCCAGCTGTCCTGGCACAGAATACTGGAAACTTAAGGATCGGCTGTTCTTTACTGGAGCATTGGTTCAGTAAAATCAGGACTGCATGCTGTGACCAGGTGCAGGCAGGTGATGTAAAGGTTGTTTCCACCTCATTCCTTGTGTGGCAGGATTTTTTTTTACCATGATACCCTGGATTCATTGTTTCGCCACGTTGAAGAATGAAGAGGTGGACACAAAATGAGTAACAGGCAAAAGTTTATCAGAATATAAGATTAGGAAGGAAGAATAGAAGGAAAGCTCTCTTTATAGAGAGGGGAGATTCGAAAGTGAATGCCTGAGGACTGTAGGCAAGGGTCCTTGTTTTATAAGGTTCTGGTCAGCCCTTCCCTTATCCTTCCCCCTTGTTTGTTCTTAGGTTCTACCCTTATTGGCTTGATAGTTCTAGGTGCTGGGTTGTCCATTCCTGATTGGCTTGTTTCCATTGTGTGAAGGGTGGTCTATGGCCACACTTAGGTCTTTTGTCAAATTCCAGAAGGCAAACCTGAGGGGGGGTAGGTGGGGTCTGTTACATTCTTAAGAGGAACCTTATGCCTGAGGGGGCTTGCTGTGGTCAGACACTCCCAGCGTTGTTCTAAAACTCAGGGTTTTTTCCCTGAATTTTTCTCCACCCAGGGACCTCAGGCCCTAATCTTTCCCTCTCTGCCTACTGAATCCTATCTCTTCCTACCATACTCGGAAGCTCACGCTCCTTAACTCCCTACTCCCTGACTTTCTTCAGAGACTACTCAGGGCTGGCCAGGTTTGTCCATTAGATTCTAACTGGGGACATCTCTTTCCCATGATTTAATTTCCACCTAGGAGCATTTGCCTCTGGATTGCCACGGGCTGTTGTGCCACCCAGGCTAGATGGGTTTCATGAGGGTGCCTGTGACCAGTCATCTCCTGATGAGGCTGAGGCCAGGATCTCCCACTGCTGGTCTTGCATGCACTGTGCTCCCTGTCCCTGTAGGTAGGGCTGGCATGAGGGTCTGGAGGGAGGTTCCTGTCCTGGACATCAGCACAGAGCACACCACGGCCATCCCTGGTGCTGGCTGGCATCCATCCCACTGGCCACTGTTACCCAGCTTGGCTCTTCTGCCATCCCCACTGGATCCCTTGACAGGATTTTTTGTTCTTACTCTGTCTCAGGCAGAGTCTGCAGATTGAAATCAAAGGATTATGCTTGTCAAACTGACCCCAGGAGGGGCAGTTCACTGTCACAGTATTCATAGCCCACCCTCCCAGTGAGTTTTGCTAGCTGCCTATTAACGTGCCTCTCTGCCTCTCTCCACTTTTCTGCATGAGTGTCTGCATGAGTGTCTGGGAAATATTTTCTGTACTGACTCTGTGTTCAGATGTTGGCTTTACTGCCTTCTGTCTGTGTGCCTCTGGGCAAGCAAATTAGTTTTTCTGGGCTTTAGTTTCTTCAGCTGTAAAATTGAGGCTGTACTATTCTCTCCCTCAAAGAGTTCCTAGAAGACATAGACAACCTAATGTCTATGAGGGACTTAACCCAGTGCCTGGCGCATTGTAAATGCTCAGTAAACACCTGTAATAATTACAATCATACCTATAATTTGGTTGCACTTCTGTTATCTGTCAGTGTTTTCATACTCACTATCTGATTTAAACCACCCAGCCTTCTGGGAGGCAGACATTACTGTGTCTCTTTTATATATGCAGATACCAAGACTCAGAATTAAGTCATTTGTCCAATGTCATGCAGCTAAAACATGAGAAGCTTACTCATTTGGACTTCGGTGTGTGTGAATTCCAGAGCATCGGCCTTCTTCCCCGCTGTTATCTGTCTCCCAGCTGGATAGCACAGCTATAGCTCAGTCAAGTTCCCAGTGTCCTGTCCAGGCCCTTCCCCATTAGGGAGGCTTTATGCCTGTGCACCCCTCCTAATTTACAATCCAAGAAATCTCCTTTCCTGGGTTCCTGAATTTTGCCTCAAGCCTGCCTGCCCAAGTCCCCATCACCCCTAAGTAAGGGACTCACAAGCACTGGCCCCATTCCCTTTCCCTCTTCTTCCTGCTGGGCAGCCGTGGTTGGTCATCCCTAGGCCTGATCACCTCTGTTCACCAGTCATCTCCTGGTGATGGGAAGTGCAGGAGTTCAGATGCAGGGATCGTGCCTGGGAAGCTCCATGTCCCACGTGTGAAGGAATAGCTAAAGTGAGGATCACCCAGCAGGGCATCTGTTGTTATTTTCCCTTGGGGATAGCTAAATGCCTTCAAAGTGAGCTCAGCTAGCTGCTTGGGACAGCCATTTAAAAAGGTTTATATGTTGGGGCGCCTGGGTGGCGCAGTCGGTTAAGCGTCCGACTTCAGCCAGGTCACGATCTCACGGTCCGTGAGTTCGAGCCCCGCGTCGGGCTCTGGGCTGATGGCTCGGAGCCTGGAGCCTGTTTCTGATTCTGTGTCTCCCTCTCTCTCTGCCTCTCCCCCGTTCATGCTCTGTCTCTCTCTGTCCCAAAAATAAATAAAAAACGTTGAAAAAAAAAATTTAAAAAGGTTTATGTGGATAAACATAACAAAGGCACCAAGACTTCTATGAGGATATGAACAATTCAGATGTAACCTTTGGATTGGGATTAGTCTATCCCTGTCTCTCCTGTAGCTCATGCCTAGTAAGTATGGTCTGAGATGCTAACAGATGTTATGAAACTGCATGGGAAGAGGGACTCGTGGTCAGCTATGTTTGAGACATGCTGAATTAAACAACTTTCTCCAGTGGAAGACTTTGCACAGCCCTAATACATGAATTAAAACTCGCTGGAGAGAATGTTGCTTGCAACATTTCCAATCATGCTAGACCCTGGAATTTTCCCTTTTATCCCACAGAGCACCCACTAAAGCAAGTATCTCAGTAGGCTGGGAGGAGGGGGACTGGGACTTGATCCTGAGGGCCACCAGCAGCCATGTGACCTGAGCAAAAGCCACTTCCTTGTATGGGCTGCAGCATTATCAGCCACATAATGAGGTTATGGGGCCACTAAATGAGGTCTTTCGAATATGCCATTCCACCTCTGGGTTTATTAGAATCCCTATTTCTTGCATGTGTCCTTTCTGGGAGATGGAGGGTTGAAAGGGGGTTAAAGAAGAAGGAAAGGGCCCAGTGTGACCATTACTAGGCAAAAGCAGTCTGCTTATTATCTTTTATTGTCCTATATTTTTCCCTTGGAACTCAGTATACTTGTGAACCCGATTTTCACCCCACATCCCTCTTATGCATTTCTCAGCCCCTCATTTTCCCTCATGCTCTGCCATCTATGACCAGTCATCAAGTTGTGTTGGTTCAGCCTTTGAGATCTATCCTTCAGTTTATCACCTCCTTTCCATTTCCCCTACCATCACCCTGGTTCCTGCCATCATCATCTCTCAGCGGGACACTGCAACAGTCTCCTAGTTGGCATCCCAACTTCTTGTCTTGCTCCTTAAAATCCATTTGCTACTCTGAAGCCAGCTTAGAACTTCTTCATTGGAAACAAAATTTACAAGATTTCTCTTTCAAATAGCACTTTTGCAAGCATACTAATGTCTCAAGAAGGGATTACTGGCTGGGACATGGAAATTGTTTGGCCTTATAGGACTTATTTATCTACTCATTAAAAAAAAAAAAAACACAAAACTTTACCTTAGAGAGGGAGGGAGCCAAAACATAAGAGACTCTTAAAAACTGAGAACAAACTGAGGGTTGATGGGGGGTGGGAGGGAGGGGAGGGTGGGTGATGGGTATTGAGGAGGGCACCTTTTGGGATGAGCACTGGGTGTTGTATGGAAACAAATTTGACAATAAATTTCTTATTTTAAAAAAATTATCAAATGTTTACTGTAGTGCTGTGGTTCCTAAACTTCAGCATGCACCAGTTCACAAGGATGGCTTGCTAAAACAGAATCTGAGCCCAACCTTCTGAATTTCTCAGGTGATGTGGTGTGGTTTTTCCAGGCACCACACTTTGAAAAGCAGTGGCATAATGGAAGAGAAAAGTACCTGAATAAAATGAGTGAAACAATTGCCAGTCATAGTACATGCTATAAAGG
The DNA here is from genome assembly GCF_023721935.1 of Panthera uncia. NCBI lineage: Eukaryota > Metazoa > Chordata > Mammalia > Carnivora > Felidae > Panthera > Panthera uncia. The sequence continues at coordinate 63,723,219 of NC_064810.1, read as the reverse complement.
GACAAGGGGCCAGAAAGGATTTATTTAAGGGGAGGTGGGCAGGGAAGTTCACTCAGAGAAGGTGGTATTTATGCCTAGGCCTAATGGAAGACTGGGGTCTAGTGGGGTCTGGCAAAGCATGTTCAGCAAAAAATGAGCATGTGCATAGACTGTGAGGTGGGGAAGAGCTTGATGTATTTAAGAAACACATAGGTGGCCAGAGCAGCTGGAGCACAGAGAGAGAAAGAGGAGGTTCAAGAGAGATGAAGCAGTAAGACCATGTGGGACATTTCAAGCTTCAGCGAAGATTTATTCTGAATGCAGTGGGAGGCTTTCGAAGGAATTCTAGGCTAGCTGTGGAATGGAGAATGAATATTAGGAGCAAGACAGTAGTCGGGTGGAACACCAGCTAGGAGACCTGCTCTGGTCCAGGTGAGAGAAGACACAGGACTAGGATGTAGTAGCTGTGGAAGTGGAGAGGAAGGGCTGGGTAGCAGGAAGGGTTTCAGTGGCTCAGCAAACAGCGGGCAGACGGCTGTGAGAGAAAGTGCAGAGTTCAAGATGGCCCCTGAAGAGATTCCATTTAGTAGGGCGCTGTAATGGGGTTTATTTAAAAAACAGCTGCTCAGTAATGTACAGAGTTGTCAAATCACTGTGTTGCACACCTGAAACTAATGCAACATGTGTGTCAACTCTAATAAAAACAAACAAAAATGTGTTCAGGGAGATGTAGCCCTTAGGTAGGTGTGCCTGCCCTAAAGCACACACTGGGGCTCCACAGAGAGGGTTTCCAGCATGGTTTTCTGTTCACAGACTCATTGCTCCTCAATGGGAGCCACTCCCAACCTCCTCACGTCACCCTCAGTTCTGCCTTTCAGCTTGTAGCTCACCTTCCTGTCTTATAATCGTTTGTGTAGAGAGCTCCATGTAATAAATGATGGGTAATTTGTCATGTAGAAGAGTAGGCATAGAAGATCATCCGGGAAGCTTGATGCACTGCAGATTACTAGTTGCCATCCCTAGGGCTGCGGTTGTGGGTGGGGTCCAGGCATCTGAGCTCTCACTTCACATTAAATGATGCTGATGCAGATGAGAAAAATACTGCTTTACCTCCATGCCACTCAAAGTGCAGTCCGTGGAACAAACCATCAGCATCCTTGGGAGCTGGTTAGAAATGTGGATTCTCAGGCTCACCATTGACCTTCTAAATCATAATCTGCATTTTACTAAGATCCCCTGTTTTTCAGGTGCATGTAAGGTTCAGAGACGCCCTGCTGTAGATGGTATAGGAAAACTGACCTCCATTGTCTCTCATGATGGGTTTTGGAGAAGTCAGGGGCCTGCCTCAGGTCCTTTGGGGCTTTGGTTCTTTCTTTTTTTAAAACTTTATTCAGTTTTCCACATAATCCAGCTCAGACTTGGCCTCTCCTTTCTTCTGTGCCCTGGGCAGGACTGGGCACATCCTGGCCCAAGGTGAGTGTGGCTCTGGGCTGGGGGCCCATCCTTGGCCTGGGGAAGAGCTTATTCAGTTCTCTTTCTCTGGGTAGTAAATGTGTTCCTGCATGTCCCTGCTTCTCCCTGCCCCTGAGGAAACCCCCCTGCCTGCTACAGTTTTATTGCTTTTAAAATCTGTTTTATATTCCATTATGTGATTCCACTGTCCTCCCTCTCATTCAGCTGTAGTACATGCTCCATTCTAATCTAGGTTCAGAACATTTCATCAGATGGTCTCCGATTAAAATCCAATAAAATTTAAAACAGGGGAAAGTCCAGAATAAAGGAGATGTCCCATAACACACGAGGTCTGAATGAAATTCTGCTTTAAGCCTTCTGAACACATTTTAGAGACCACCTCTGAGGTCTGTATTAGAAGGAAACAGGGGCGCCTGGGTGGCTCAGTTGGTTAAGTGTCTGACTTCGGCTCAGGTCATGGTGTCATAGTTCATGAGTTTGAGTCCCACGTTTGGCTCTGTGCTGACAGTGTGGAGCCTGGAGCTTGCTTTGGATTCTGTGACTCCCTCTCTCTCTGCCCCTCCCTCACTCACGCTGTTTCTCCCTCTCTCTCTCTCTCTCTCTCTCTCTCTCTCTCTCTCAAAAATAAATAAACATTGAAAAAATTAACAAACAAACAAAAACAACAATAAAAGCTCCCTCCCCCCTGCCTCCTACCACACAACCTGTGTTGTGTCTTTAGCCTTAGGAACCAAATATTGTGTATGAGGACCTCCAGAGTTTTTAGTACAATTATTAGGTTCCTATATGCTAGGTGTGGGTACCAAATATGGTTCGTTCTTTCTGTTTGTGTATCTGTCCATGCAATCATCTGTCTGCCTACTTACCTGCCTACCTACCAGTCATTTTCATCATCTACCTGTCATCTATTTTGTAGCATTACTGCAGCTGTCAAGCCCTTGGAGCCAATCCTTTCCAGCCGTTCTGCACTCTGACCCCCTTCCTCCTTCCTCCAGTCTGCTCATGGCTGGGCTGTCCCCTCCACAGGACTCCTGCCTCCCTGGGTGGTGCTCTCCAGGTGCAGTACCATTCCTCTCCTCCCACACTCAGCTTAGAAGAGCTCTATTCTGTTTATCCCCGACAAAGTGCCTGTTATGGAAAATGGATTGTCAACTGTTTCCAATATATGTATTCTTGTCACGTTTCTCATTGTATGTAATTAGATGCATCCAACTTATATTTACTCTCTGCCCCTTTATAATTATGCTCCCTCCCATTCTGCGAAGGAAAGTTTCCTCCACGTAATTCCCCTTACTTTAAAATAGCAAACAAAGCTGCAGCCAGTTACACTGTCATGCACACACTGACACCTTCACTCAGAATCTCCATTATAATTTTTAGTGTAAAAAAGTTTTTGCTTTCTGCAGCATTTTTTTTTCCTGTAGGAACTTAAGGAATTGTCCTAATTGCCAGGGACAAAGCATGGGCTGTGTGGTCGGAGAGACAGAGTGCAATTAATTTTGTCATTGATTTGGAGATGGTCCCTCTTCCCTGGAAAGTAAGCTCACTTATCCCTCCGTTTTGCCCTAACACACATTAAAATGAGAGCATTGAGAGGTGGGGGAGGGAAGGAGGTGACATACACGTGCATAAATACAGTCGTACCGTTTGTGTGAGGTTATCATCTGTTCGGGCTACTAGAGTGGGAGTCAGAGAAGGGAGCAGAGCTAAAACTCAAGTTGGTTGTTTTTGTTGTTTGTTAAACTGGAGGAGGAGAGGAACTGCAGGGAGGTTCTGTGTTATCTTGTATTCAGTTTTAAATATTTCAATTATGCTTCTTCATTGGTATGGAAAATTGAGAGCTGGCTATAAAATGCTTGTAAAAATAACCGTACTCGAAGCAGTTTAATTACTTCAATGAAATGGAGACAAATATTTGTAACTGAAGAGCATGTTCATAGATAATGCAAGTAGAGTACATGTATTATTCAGCAAATGACTTAATTAGTTTTTAATTAGTAGAAATTGCAATAATTTTTCAGCATATCTTTTATTGGAATGGTTTTTAATAAAATAGCATGTGGGTATCCTTTGTAGGAAGCCATTTACTGTAAAGCAGAATAACAGATTTGTTGTTTCAACTAGAAAAATTTCAGTTCTATTATAAGCTAATTATAGTTCAACTTGTCTTTGCGGTGTTCGATGTGGCGCTTCCTGTGTGTCATCTTCAGTGTGTGCACGTGCAAATACAAGAAGCACCTCGGAGGCAACTTAGTTTCTAGATTTTTTCGCCCTTTGGAAACCTCTAGGTTTGCATTCATCCATTCGCTCAGTCTTCCATTTATCCACATATTTAATATCTATGGCATGCCAGGAATGGTACTAGGTGATGTGGTTTGAAGTGTTGGGGTTCAGAGCAGATGGCCAAGAAAGATTTCTTGAGATGTCTTTGGTGCAAAAAGGTGTTTTTATTACAGCATGGGAACAGGACCCCTGGGCAGAAAGAGCTGTCCTGGGATTGTGAGGAGCAGTTGGTTCTGTATTTTGGAGCTGGGGGAGTTAAAGACAAAAGAAGCTTCCAAAAGGATTTTCATATGTTAAAAAAGACTCACAGGACCCTGGAGACCTTGCTATTGTCAAGCCAAGGTGGTTTTTCCCTCCAGCAAAGCATTAAGACAGTTGGGAGTTACTGAAGGAGTGTCATATTCTGCCTGCCTCAAGTATTTGCCAGTGACTACAGGTTAGAAGGAAATTTAATGTTATCTACAATTTCCTTTTGCCTTTGTTGTCCACGTCACTAGGTATTAGAAATGTAAAGGTTTCTACGATATAGGGCCTTTGAAAAGTTCAAAGTCAAGGGTGTGTGTATATGGGGGAGTGGGCATAGATACATAAATGACTAGAATTAATTTAGTAAATGGCATACTACCACCAGGTTTCAAGGGGATATAAAACAAAGATGAGGGAACAGCCAGTTCTTACTGGGGTCTTCAGATAATGTCACGTTAGAAGAACTGACTTTCCAATTCTTATAAGGACTTCCAAGCAGTAAGAACTTGAAGAAGAAAAGCAGGGAGGTGTGGACATGCCTGATATGTTTAAGGAAGCAGTCAGGGACAGAAGGGAGTAGATAGAGTGGAGACCTTCAGGCCTTGAGTACCATGCTGTGGAATGTTCTTTCAACAAATATGTTCTCTAATTGTTAAAATAATACATGCTCACTATGGAAAATCTGGTAAAAAATAAAGAAGTATTATAAAGAGCAAAATCAAAACCACTTATAATGTTACACATTGTTCATGTTTTGGTGCTTTTGTTTTTTCTCTGTGGACAAACTCACTTAAAAAAATTCAGGTGCTATATAAATAGCTTTATATCCTTTCTCCCCCCACTTTGTGCATTGTCAGTGTTTTCCCATATCATTCAAAATTCCTTGTGAATGTAATTTTTAATGGCCGTGTAACAGTCCACAATATGCTTATTTGGATGGCCTGTAATTTATTTAAGCAGTTCTCTACTGTTGGGCATTTTTATTGATTCCATTTATTACTGTAGTAAATAATGCTATTATAAACATATTTGCACATAAATTTGCCTGCATTTCTGATTATTTCCTTAGGGTAGTTATCTAGAATTGAAATTACTAGGTCAAAAGCTATAAAAACTTTAAGACTTCTGGTGCATGTTGTCTTAGTGTTTTCACAATGGAAGAGGACAGTAAGTAGGTTTTTTTCTTCTTAATTTTTTTTAACATTTATTTACTTTTGAGACAGGGGGAGGGGCAGAGAGAGAGGGAGACACAGAATCTGAAGCAGGCTCCAGGCTCCGAGCTGTCAGCACAGAGCCCAATGCAGGGCTCGAACTCACAGACCGTGAGATCATGACCTGAGCTGAAGTTGGACGCTTAAGCAACTGAGCCACCCAGGCACCCCTGGATTTATTTTATTTCTTAATATTTTTTATATTGTTTGACCTGGCATTCTCAAGGATCCTTAGGCAAACCTGTCACCACATGCCAACAGGTTTCTCAGCCTGTCCAGTGAAAATGCAGCCTTCATCTGTGGATTATGGGGGTCTAGGTGATTCCCGTGAAATTTATCTGTATATGTGTGTGTGTGTGTGTGTGTGTGTGTGTGTGTGTGTATGTGTAAATGATAAATATTATTTATATTATTTATATATTATTAAGTCATTTGTATTATATAACTTATATTACATTATCGTATAAATATATGTCCTATATAATAAATAGATTTGACTTAAATATATAAATATATATGAGTTATAACAATGGAAGAGAGAATGAGTGCTTAAAATGTTCATTAGCTTTATATTGTACTATGTCAGTAAAATGTTGTATGTTTGCTACCTTGTAATATCTTATTAGAGAATGGGAAGCCCGCCTCTTGTGATGGAAAGTCGGTACTGTTGATAATGTTTGGATTATAATAGAGGAAGCTGTGACCACTCAAGGGAGAGATAGAGGGACCAGGTCATGTTCTGGAAACTTGACTATGGTTGCACCAAAGCTAGTGAATGTGGGGCGTGTGTGTGTGTGTGTGTGTGTGTGTGTGTGTGTATGTGTGTGTGTATGTGTTTCTCTAGCTTAGCTCAGGCCTTGACATGGGTCAAGGAGAAGTGATATCTGATGATTTCTTAATGTTATCTTGAGTAGAAAATAAAGGGACTTTGTTGAAAAAAAATGTCTGATTGATATCTTGGCCTTTCACTCACTGCCATTAGAAAAGAATCTATTAATTAATTTGGGGCCAACCAAGGAGAAAAGAGTTCTGATCTTTGGCCAAAAATTCTCCTAAATTCTTCAGTTCTTACAATCTACATCAAATACCCTCCTCATCAAATTAAAAGGCAAACAACAAACTGGGAAAAATACTGGAAATAACTATAGAATACCCTGAAGAGAGAGTTCCTCATTCTTCTTTTAAGGTATAGTTCTCCAAGTGGAATGTAGAATAACTTTGTTAAGTTCTACACCTCTCTTGTCAAAAAATATTCAATAAGAAATAATTAGAAATGCAGATAAAGATTAATGTACACACATGTTTTGTAGTATATTAATAGATTTGATGAATTGACATTAGAGATCAATAAGATCAATGCTGAATGAACATATGACTCTAAATGTCTCATAACATCACATAAAAATAAGAAATAAAGTAAGCCCCTGCTGAGATGGGCAAATGAGCACCCCACCCCCGACACAAGTTCCACTAAAAGCATAGTCCAAAAAATTGATAAATGTAGGCCATCCCGTTATGAACAGGGCCACAGTCCTAGTAGGAAGATTGCATACAGGACTATTCTCCGCTAAATGAAGTTCCTTGGCTCAGAAAGAAGGATGAAAATAATTTCTCTGATGTTCTATGGACAAAGAAGAACAAACAAACTTTAGACAAGTTGGGGATGGGCCTGGTTAAGGTGATGTATTTATTTCAGTTTGGCAGAAGTGTCCTTCTATGTCAGCATGTTGGCCCTGGAGGACTTCAGTGATGGACACATGGGTGTGGCATAGGGCTGCCTGGTGGCTGAGTCAGTTGTGGTTGCCTATCTGAGGCAGCATCTGTTGCTATGATTGCATTCATTTTCAGACTTGTAGAAGGTACATCTTCGCAGAGAAATCACCTCTTTAGAAGTTATTTGAGCCTGGGTGGCTCAGTTGGTTAAGTGTCCCGACTTTAGTTGAGGTCATGATCTCACAGTTTGTGAGTTTGAGCCCCACATTGAGCTCTGTGCTGACAGCTCAGAGCCTAGAATTTGCTTTGGATTGTGTCTCCCTCTCTCTCTGTCCCTCCCCACTTGTGCGGCTCTCTCTCTCTCTCTCTCTCTCAAAAATAAATAAACATAAAAAAGAAGTTATTTGCAAGTGAATGGGACATTTACTTGACTGGCTGTTGACTCTCCTACTTTGGCCTTTTAAGCATGATCTTCTTTACAATACCCTCAGTTCCTGTGAAGACCTCACCAACTTCTTTTTTTTTTAAATTTTTTAATTTGTATTTATTTTGAGGGAGAGAGAGACAGAGTGCAAGCAGGGGAGGGGCAGAGCGAGAGGGAGACACAGAATCTGAAGCAGGCTCCAGGCTCTGAGCTGTCAGCACAGAACCTGATGTGGGGCTCAAACTCACAAACTGTGAGATCATGACCTAAGCCGAAGTCGGACACTTAACCAACTGAGCCACCCAGACCCCCCTGGTCTTACTAACTTCTTAGCTATTCTGCAAGTGTTACAAATAAGTTCATAATTAATTTCACCAGTAACAAAAATGAACCTCAATTTCCTCATCTGTAAAATGGGATAAATGTATTGTCTGCCTAACTCACAGTGTTGTTTTGATAATAAAATAAAAATTATGTGCGTGAAAGTGCTACACAAATGTGAGGAATGATCTCAACATTGTGTTTTCAGCATTCACCCATAACGATACTTGTGATATGCACTGAAGATACCAGAACTAAACTCATTTTGTATTTTGTCCTCTCTGGATAAAACCGGATTTCCTCAAAGCAGGATATTTGGTAAAAATAGCTATCATCACTTAGTGAGTGAAGTTCTGGAGGCTTGTGGTATATATCCAAAATTGTTTTACCCCCATAGAAAAGGAATTTTTTATTAGTAGAGAGCGGATAGAACCTTATAAATTCCTTCTCTTCACCACAAGGTGGTGCTAGTGTATCCGGTAAAACAGTTTACTCAGGGACTAATTCAAAAATCCTCTTCGTTTCAGCCTTAATTTATGATTAGGATTTACAACCCATTGCCATAACTTTACCTCTCTCAAGCCATCAATCCTCTGTTTCTCTTAAAAATTCGCTTTTTATGAAGTATACTTCTTTTCTTTTTTTTGAGGGTTGTTTGTTTTTGTGACAAATCCATGTCTACCCTTTGAATTACTGACTCTTGCTTTGCTCAGGGGCCATTGCTGGCCTTTCTCCCGTGGGATACAGGAAGGCCCAGTCTTGGGCCTCTTTGCAGAGTGTTACTGTCAGGCTCTGATTTAAAATTTTTATGATGGATGGTCAAATGGGAGGAGGGTGTGAGGTATTTTCGGTATTGCTGAGATACTGCTCTGTAGAAAGAGCTTTGGGTTGTACATTGGGAGACCTGTGTGACCCATTGGCAAGTTATCTGACCTTTCTGCGCCTCAGTTTATCATCTCTAAAATGGTAATGCAGTAACAACAATCTCTTTGGGATTGTTATGAAGACTGAAGATGGATGATAATGTAGTTTTTTCTCATCTGTGAAATGGGATGGTGGTAATAGTTACCTCTTAGACTAAGTAAATGAGAGAAAACATGTCAAAATTCCTAAGCACAGTGCTTGGGACTTAGCGCTCACTGAACCTTAGTAATTATCATCATCATCATCATCCAGGATGCCATAGTGTCTGTGCATGGGCTGGGGGGTTAGACTGGATACCCCATAGGCCCTGCTCTTAGATTCTTGACTCTTTGTGATTATACATAACTGTTTCTCTATGATTAAGCGGATCATAATTGCATTTGAAATGTTAGGAAGTTTCATCCCTTTTCTTTTCCTAATTCTTTCTGCTTTTCACTTAAAGGGAGAATAAATTATTTTCTTTTAAACTGCCCCCACCCCTCTTAGGATATGAATTTGCATTTTTGCAAAAAGACCTGAATAAGAAGACAGAAGACCTAGTTTTCTTCCTAGCAATGCTGTCAGGGGCCCTGTGAGATTAGAGAGAGCTGGCCTGGAAGCCAGGGGACTTCTTGGAATTATAATTCCTTATAAATGTAATGACTGACATTCTCCAATTTGATGATTCCTTAAAATGGGAATGGTAATATTTTTTCTTCCCATCAGACAGGTTTGTTATGAAGGTAAAAATGAACATGTAAGATGCGAATGATAATATTGGGGTTCCAAAAGTCAGTATTAAAGATAGAAGGTTATTAGGTATCTGATGGTGCAGGAGTGTGTTGGGTGAAAGAGGTAATCGTTTTGGGATGCTGATTGGACAAAATATGATTGACCTAGAAGTTTCCAACTATAAAATTCTCTTCCTCTCCCCCCCCACTACCTCATTCACACACATATATACACCCCAACACCCTAGTTCTAGTTTAAAATAGGACAATTATTTGTCCTAATGGAGTTGAAAATGGAACAAACAGTAAAATATGGGTCACTCCCAACTGTGTTTGGGATGTCTAGTAATTTTGCCTTTGGGAGACCATGAACATCATTTTCTAGAGCAGAGATCAGCCCCTGGCCTCTCCTTACAAAGCTTAGTGTAATAAAACCTGCCTCGATGTGAATAGGCATAGAACATAGGGAAGATCATAGAAAAGGAAGGTGGTGGAAAGAAAGAAAGAGGAGGGGGCAGACAAAAGTTAAAGAGGGGGTTGTATATTGTTGTGAGTGGAGACAGTTATCACCTATATATTCACATGTGAGGCAGAGGAAAGACTGGAAGCTTGGGAGTTAGGGAAATCAGTGCTGGAATCTCAGCTGTACTGTTGGCTGTCTCTTCTGCCCTAACTAATGAATGTAACCACTCCGATGCTCTGTTTCCTTAATTCTAAACTTGGGTTAATAATATGTCTTTGCATGATTGTGGTTAGCTTAGCAAAATACAATGTCCAGGGGCCTGGGTGGCTCAGTTGGTTAAGCATCGACTCTTGGTTTTAGCTTAGGTCATGCTCTCATGGTTTGTGGGATCAACTCCCACGTCAGGCTCCGCACTGACATTGCGGAGCCTGCTTGGGATTCTCTCTCACTCCCTGTCTCTCTGTCTCTACCTCATTAGCGCTGTCTCTGTCTCTCTCAAAAATAAGTAAATAAACTTAAAAAAAGGAAAGGGAATAAAATGTTCAGTAATAATGTGTGCATGAGTGTGCACGTGCGCGCGCGCGCGTGTGTGTGTATGTGTTCTTGCCCAGACTTGAAGTTACTTGCCTGCCACACCCTTCTGGAGAGTACCCCTTCAAAGCCTTCTCTGTTGAAGTCTAGGTGAATTGCTCCGTGTTGTTGTCATATGCAAAGACTCCCTTTGAGAGCGCCCATCATTGTTAGAAATGGTGCAACAGAATGGGTCCAAGGACAATATTCTCCACATCCCTCTTTCTGAATCAACACTACCTGGGGGTGGTTTTTCAGACAGTCACAAATGTACTAAATCACATCCATTTCACCATCTTAATCACAGGGACATACTGGGGGAATATTAAAGATTTTGCTAAAGTCAAGGCATACTATGTTTGCAATATCCCTAAAGTTATTTGGCTTGGTAAACAATTCTAAGAAGAATATTTCAAAATCTTTGGTTACAAAGTATGTCCTAAATTTTCTAAGAACTGGTAAGTAATGTGTTGGTCTGAAGTTTCCTGGAACTATTCTTTTTCCTTCTTTTAAAAACTCAAGAATTATTCCATCTGCAGTCTTCTAATATATTGTCTATTCTTCAGGATTTCATCTCGCTAACATAGAGTAAGTAGCTCTGAGATACAGATGTAAATTCCCTTAGCACCTGAGATATAATTAGCCTGGGTTGTGCTACATGTTTTTTTCTTTTTTAAATAAAGTAATGATTTGTCTTAGTTTGGGCTGCTATAACAGAATACTATAGATGTAGTGGCTTAAATAACAGAAATTTATTTCTCACAGTTCTGGAGGCTGGGAAGTCCAAGATCAAGGTGCCAGTAGATTTGGTGTCTGTTCCCAACTTCATAGATGGCTGTGTTCTTGCTGTGTCCTCACATGGCAGAAGGGAGTTTCATGGTGTCTCTTTTATAAGAGCACTAATCCCATTCAGGAAGGTTTCATTCCCATGACCTAATCACCTCCCAAAGGCCTCACCTCCTAATACCATCAGATTGGAGGTTAGATTTCAATCTATGAATTTTGGTGGGACACAAAAGATTCAGTGTGTAGCACTTTATTAGAATAGGAATAACAGTAGCCAAATCTGAGTGTTGTCTTTAAAAATTTGAAAGCACTTCCACATGCATTATCTCATGATTGTAGAATCACTTGAGAAGATGGTAGGACTGATGTTATTATCTCCATTTTACGGACAAAGAAACTGAGGCTCAAGTTAAATGAATTATTTGAGATCTCACTGCCACCTGTTGACAGAGCTTCGTTCTACAAAGCATGGAGCTTCTGACTAGATTTTTGAATTTCTTGTTATATATGTATGTTACTGTATGTGTATTTTGTTTTTGAAGAAAGTAAACTATAGAGAGAACACACATACGTCTGTGTGTTGTTTATATATATAAACATATATGTAAACATATGTATATATATACACATACATATATATATATATAGTGCTATACACACACACATGTATATATATATATATATATATATATATATATATATATATATATATATAGTGCTGTCCAATAAACTGTTCTGTGGTGGAAATGATCTATGTCTGTACCATCTAGTTACAGTAGACATTAGCCGCATGTGGCCGTGGAGCACTTGAAATGTGGCTAGTGTGACTGAGGAACCGAATATTTAATTTTATTCTGTTTAATGGAAATAGCCACATGCCAAAGAGGCCCATCCCAGGAGTAAGTGGGACAGAACTCCTCAGCCAGAGTCCCTTTTTCAGAGCTAGGGGAGTTGGTAAGCCCACCCTGAGGGTAGACTTTAAAGGGGCATATCTTGAATACACTGAATATTCACCCCAAAGAGACTGTGTTAAGCCACAGGTGATTGCTTGGAAGCCTTGCAGGGGCAGGCAGATGGAAATGGGGGCTCAAGAGCATGTGGAATTAAACTCCATTTCTGCACATCTGAGTCATAGTGTGTAAATTTTAATTCACTGCGTGAGTAAGCCTCAGGCCCTTTGGGGCTTTTGCCTTGCTGAATTATTCTTACAGGGTCTTGCCATCCTGTGTATGAGTCTTTGGTTATGTGCTCTGCTTTCTAATTCTGCACATTTCGAAGTGCGGATCTCCACATGGGTAATTGGTTTTGTTGTTCCTGCTCAGAAAGAACGTTGAGCTCACTGACCACCTCCCTCGGAGTCTCACAGCCAGGGGCCATACTAAGCAGCAGATACAGTGTTAAGAGCATGGATTTTGGTGCCTGGCTGCCCAGGTTCAGATCTCTGCTGTGCCACTTACAAGCTGCCTGACCTGGGACAAGCATTGAAGTGCTCTGTGCCTCAATTCCCTTATCCGTAAAGTGGAGAGGATAACAGTAGTGCCTTTTTCGTAAGGTTGGTGAGAGTATTAAATGAGGGACTATACTCACAGTGTCCAGCATGGTGAGCACCACATTGGAGTTTGTCGTTGGTATTGTTGTGGGCTCAGCTTCCCTTCTCATTTTAAGCACCACTGAGACTGGGGAGATTCTAGGCAAGGGAGATTTAAAGGACACCAGGCTTTCTTGCGGCAGCTGTATGATAAGAGCTGCTGCTCCTGCCTGAATAGTGGGGCACTTAGTTCCGGAGTTGTGTCTGTGAACCTAGACCCCACGCACGGGGCAGTCTCCAGCCACGGTTGGACTTTCCCAGGGCTGACCCTTATCGGCCTGCTGGTAGCCTGTGCCCAGTTTTTACTTGTGACGCTCACACCACCTGCCTATACTTCTGTGGTCAAATTCTGGAAGCTTGAGGGAGCACCTACCTCACTCTGGGGGGTTGGTTGGGGGCATTTCCCAGGTTCCCTTCAGTTGTCTGGCCCTTCCTGCCTCTCTCATCATGTCTCCTTTTTATTCCCCATCAGGCATTGTTTTGCATATCATGTTAGACTTATTTATTTATTTATTTATTTATTGATTTTGGTAATTTTTACATCTCTCATGAGCTGTATTTCTTTTGGCGATAGGATCAAAACCTATCTTTTTTTCCTAACTTTTGAAATTGTATTGAAAATTCTGGCATTAACTTCTGTTTTATAATCTAGGTATAGTATTCATTCATTCAACAAACTTTATCTACATAGTGTCTGCTATGTAGGAGGCATGTGGTAGATGCTGGAGATGAGGGTTTTGCATGTTCTAGGCCTATAGGAGGGTCTCCAAAAAGTGTTCTTAGTTGTATTGTGTAGAATTAAATACAACAGTCACACTCTCCTGGATGGCTACTGTACCTTTAGAGAGACAGACCTCAAGGCCCCTAGGTGGGAAGGAAGAGGGAAGTCAAAACTCAAATTGCTGAAGAAAGCAGTGAAATCATCACCTTCTCTGTCAGTTCATGGTCGTCCTGCTCCATGGCTCCATCCACCTGCCCATTGCAAAGGATGGCATAGGGTCAGGAGAAAACTAATCCCTAATTTTGTCTGTGGAACTCCCAATGTTCTGCAAAAGGGAGATAGCAAGATATATCAGAACTCCCAATTTTGAAGATGCATTTGGAACTGTGAGTTTGAATTCACACATCTCCTCTTGTTTCAGATCTAAGACTCTGCTTGTCCCTGGTCTAATCAGTTATTCAGGAGGCATTTACAGAGCAAAGCACTGGGACACACACCCACAAACATGCCTTTTTGGTTTATTTGCTTTTTCAAATACAAGTAGTTTAACCTGGGCACTATTTACTAGGTATTGTCTTAGAGGAAAGAGATGTAAGTACTTACATCAAATTTGTTGGCTTAGGAATTTCAGTCCCTGCTGGAGGAACCCAGGAGGGCTTCTCGGGCCGTGGCTGAGGCCTCAAGGTTGGGGGGCGATGGTGGGTACATGCAAATGTGAACCCTAGTTGATATCATGGCCAATGCTTGGAACAGAGCCGAGAAACAGAGAAGGAATAAAAATAAGAAAACCCCTGCTTGTTAATATGTATATTTTACATGGCATCTTTGAAGATGAAGCTGCTGCTTACACTACTTTACTCCAATTCAGTGAGTTTTACAAGACCACAGGGGGACGTGTTCCAGTTTGAGCAAGCTGAAAATGTCTTAAAGCTGACAGAACAATGAGTATTTTTTCTTTGTTTAATATTTTTGATCCAGATAGGGTAGCTGTGGTTTCTGTCATTTCTACCCACTGTACCTTTTGCTGTTTTCCAGATATGTAAGCTTCTTGCACTTCCTGAAGGATTTAATGTCTTGTATATATAAAAAAGAAGCCAACTAAAGGCAGTCATTTCCAGTTATTATTAAGAACTTTCCAAAATTATGTGGAATATTTGATTCTCTGGTTAGCTAGTTGATTTCAAAACTGATGGTTTTGACAAGATATTCTTTCTCTCTCTTCTTCATTTTGTTCTAATTATTTTATTTTTCTTCTTGATTTGAACATTAAACTGTGACTGAAGTTTGGTGTTCTGCTCCTGGACGATCAAGGGCAGAGGGAGAATTTTTCAGGACAAAGGGATATCCAACTGGAATTAGATTTACACTAGGTGAGTGAGTGAACATTTAGAAAGATTTTGTGTTGGCCTTGAAATTGACTTCTTTTCAGGGAGAGCTTCATTAACATGTTTGCTTATTATTATTATTATCATTCAGTACTACAGTTTGCTAATTTGCTAATACATGTTAGGAAACAGGTTTGGACAAATGGAGGAATTTGCCTAAGGTCGCTCACCTGCTGTGGAAACTGAGCTCTGTTTCCAAAGCTTGTTCTCATTTCACAACATGGTTTCTCCATCTTCATATTTCAGGACTGTATGTCAGAAATTCCCGAAAAGCCTAGGAGCTTTTGCCTCCGGGACGGTAGAGATTGTGACGATAGAAGTAATAGTGCCTCTCACCTTCCCTTATAATTTACATAGAAGGTCACATGTCTCACTTTTTTCAGGGCAGGTATAATGAACCTATTTTATAGACAAGGACCCAACAGTTAGA
The DNA here is from genome assembly GCF_023721935.1 of Panthera uncia. Taxonomy (NCBI): domain Eukaryota; kingdom Metazoa; phylum Chordata; class Mammalia; order Carnivora; family Felidae; genus Panthera; species Panthera uncia. The sequence goes on along the minus strand of NC_064810.1, from coordinate 63,707,992 downwards.
ATCTGTTTTCTAGACTATTTGTTGTACTTTCTACCTCCCTGGGTACCTTGTACCAGTCCAGGAGCATCAAACTAGGAGAGAAACAAGAGGGTCTCTGCCCTCCGCCAGACTCTGAGGACATCCTCTGGAGCTTCCTGTGCAGTCTTGCCCAACCTCTCTGTTTGTGTTGTTGCGATTTGCCTCCACTGCTTCCTTATAAACCAGGGACTTACTGCAGGTCTGCTTGCTGCCTCCTGTGTAGACATCAGTTTTCCACCCCTGACATAAAGTGTCAGGTCTTTATTTGCATCCCATTAGGTTTCATTCTGCTTCCTTCACTGTTAGATAGTAGCCCTCAGGGGTGTGGCAAGGTAGAGTGGGAGGAAAATTCAACTCAACTGGGAGACTGGGACTCTGGTCTCATTGGCTTTGTGGCCCCGAAAGGCCATCTTTGTCTTCGTGTCCTGATTCCCTCATTGGCGGAGCCAGGGTATGGACTAGATGGTTGCTAATAAGGTTCTAATATGCTGTGGCTCCAAATCCAGTGCTTGTGGAATGGGAGATGCTTCTGTCCTCAACTTTCTGGGAAATAGATACACTTACTTTGTTACTTTGAACATTTAGTGCTAAGGGTACTTAGGAGTTTGATATTTTAATTTTTTTCTGACAAAAAAGAGAGGAGCTGCATTTCTCCAAAATATTGACAAAACCAAGGGACGCTGCACTTATCTGTGCTGCCTGCCATCTGTACTGGATGGAACATAGCAGGAGTGAGAAGCCCTGAAAATGCAGTACAGTGTGCGGGTGCCTAAAGCAAAAGTTATATGAAATACACCCCAAAGTGCCAATTCTAAAAGCTCAAACTTGGTTAGGAAGAAGGAAAAGCTGGGAGACAGGGCAAACTCTATGGGGAGTTTTATTGCCATTTTCTGTAAAAGCTCTGAGGAACAGAGTTCTATTTTTCACCCAGAGGATTGTAGAAAGACGAAGCGATTTACCCTTTGGGTGTGATAAATGCATAAATATGGCACAAGAATTCTATATAAAATGCTGACAATTTCTCCTTGAGGTTGTAGTCTTGATTTGGAGTTTTGTCATTCATTCGCCTCTCTCTTCTCTCTGATTCTTCTGGGAGACAGAATGCCCTATTTTCATAGCCTTTTCCTTATAAGTTTTTACAAGTTTCTGCCTCGAATTCCAATTTCAATAACTTATCTCCTTTTTGCTTCCTGCCTCGTTCCCTTGTTTCTCCACTGCTAAGTTCCGACTTGCTCCCATCACAGCCCTCCTGGCGACAGGAGTCCTCACCTGGAATGCCATTCTCATTAAAAAAAAAAAAAAAAAAAAAAAAAGTTAAAGGATTAACTATTATCATTTCAAAGGTATTCTGAATGTCTGCCATAATGTGTCAGTCATATCAAATGGGAATAGCTTGTTTCTCTTTATTGAGTATTGGTGTCTGATGGAATCCAAAGAATAAACAGTGTTTGGAGGTAATAATGTTTTACATACATAGAAAAGATCTCAAGGGGCAGTTTCTTCATTTATTTCTTTATGTTATGCCCTTCCAAAATAATTTTGGGCAGTTTTCAGTGAGGTTATACATACAGTGCCTTTCACATTTCCCCAGTGAAGTGCTCCTAAGGGCAGGGGAGATTAAATGGGCACTATGATCTCAGGAGGCTTGGGGAAGAACCCAAAATGATCAAATTGTGCCTTCCAATTCATAATAAATCTGTGTTTGTATTAATATTAAGACGTTTAAAATAACCTAACTTTGATTAAATTGGAGTTTCCAGACATATGAGCCACCTTTGGGGTTACATGTATTCCAGTGTGAGAAGCACAGCAACAAGACTTTCAAATACGTATAAAGGAACAGGAGTCAGGCACTTTAAAAGGAGTAGATGGGGTGCCTGGTTGGCTCAGTTGGTGGAGCATGTGACTCTTGATCTTGGGGTTGTGAGTTTGAGCCCCATGTTGGGTGGAGAGATGACTTGAAAATAGAACCTTTAAAAAAAGTAAAAGAGGTAGATAAAACTTCTGAGGACAAAACTAGCTTTTGAGTTCCGTGGCAGCAAGGACAAAACAGGAAATCTCAAATATACATTTAAATAAATCAAACCTAAGATTTTGGGGGGATTTTCTTTTCTTTTTTTTTTCTTTTTTTCCTTTTTCTTTTCTTTTTCTTTTTTCTTTTTTCTTTTCTTTTCTTTTCTTTTTTCTTTTCTTTTTTTCCTTTTAAAAAATTTTTAATGTTTATTTTTTGAGAGAGAGAGAGACAGAGTGTGAGTGTGGGAGGGGCAGAGAGAGGGCAAGACACAGAATCCGAAGCAGGTTCCAGGCTGTCAGCTGTCGACACAGAGCTGGATGCAGGGCTTGGACTCACGAACCATGAGATCATGCCCTGAGCTGAAGTTGGATGCTTAACCAAGCTACCCAGGCGCCCTTATTTTCTTTTTATTGAAATATGATCAAGGAAAAACATTGTTGAGTCAATCAGTGTAGATTACTTATTATTCTTTGCAATTGATGGCTCTGAATACCTATTGACTATGTATATGCTTTTTGCCTCAGGTATGAAAAGTTGTCTGTGTTCATTTCCTGAGTGTTAGTGGTTTTCAAACCTTCTTGTACATTGGAATCGCCTGGGGAGTTTCACATACCTAGGCTGCACCTGATGACAATTAAAGCAGAATTTCTGGAAGTGGGGGGGGGGGGATACAAGAACCAGGCCTCAGCATTTTGTTTCTTAAAGTTTCCTAGGAGCTTCTAACTTGAAGCCAAGTTTGAGATCCAGTGTTAGAGACCAGTGGTTCTCAAACTTGAGCATGTTATGAGAATCACCTGGAAGGCTTGTTAAGACATTGCAGGCTTCACCCCTGGATTTTTCCTAATAATAGGTTTCAGATGGGGCTTGAGAATGTGAATTTCTAATAGGTGATGTTGATGCTGCTGGTCTGAGAATTACACTTTGAGAACCATTGTTCCAGAGTTTTCATGGATGTTAATACTGCCAGAGTGGATGGGATGGAAATCTTCAAGCTCTAAAGGTGAATCTGGGTTACTTTGGTTAAACCAGGTGATTCCTAGGGCCTTAGCAATACTTGTACAACCACAACAGTGGCCATATTTGAATTTGACTGACAACATGTTTTGTTCCAGCTGGAGTTAGCCTAGGTATTGGGGACTCAGCCACACTTTCTTTCCTGTGGGTTAACACTGTTTCATAAATGCAAATTAAGAAAAGTATCCACCGTGGTGCTTAACACAGGTGTCCTGTGCAGCATCACTGTGCACTGTGAATGTTGTCTCCTCCCACTCAAAGTTTGACGGTTGCCATGGATGCTGTGACACGCTGGAGGCCTGCAGGGGCATGATAAATGTCTTTTCTCTCAGAGTGCAGCTTTTTCTTCACTCGGCTTAAATGTGCCCAGTCTGGTCGCTCTGGCTTTGGTTTAGAACATCGTTTCTTCTTCTTCTTTTGCAAATATAATCTGCATAACTCTCTTAGCTTTGCTCGTCCCATTGAAAGGTCATTAGGTTTCCCATCATTAGGAGCTCCTGTTCATGGTTTCCCGCAGAGGCCTCAGCTTGGGCTTCCTCACCATAAATTTGAGCTGGGGGAGAATAAGAGAAAAGGGAAGTGTGGAGACTCCACTAATATCTGCCTCCCAACTTCAAAACACAAGAGGTAGGCTGGAACCTAGGCTGTCTGCTTCAGCAGTGTTGGCAACAGGTAAAACAAAATTTGTGTATTTGTTCCTGCAGTTCCCAATAGCAACTTCCATTTAATCTTTTTGCTTCTTGGGGAACCTGGGTGGCTCAGTTGGTTAAGCATCTGACTCTTGATTTCAGCTCCCATCATGATCTCATGGTTCATGAGTTTGAGCCCTTCTGGGGACTCTGCACAGCCCAGAGCCTCCTTGGGATTCTCTCTCTCTCCTTCACTCTCTGCCCCTCCCCTGCTCACTCTCTTTCTCAAAATAAATAAACTTAAAAAAATCTTTTTGCTTCTTTTTATGTCTTTTAATTATAAAAACAAATAAAATATCCAGCTTAGCTGGTCACTTTGTCCATCCCCCATCTTCTGCCAGTTGCCAGTACCTGATAGTTTTCAGTTTGCTGTTCGGTTCCCCTGCAGTTCTAGATATCCCATTAAGTAAACTGCCTCAAGTGTGGGTTTCCAGGTGGCCCAGTGGGGTGAGGTTGAGTCCCAGAGATAATGGTGCATTTCTTTTACTCAATTTTGCCTTTCTTATAAAAACAACGGCATTTTGTACTAAATTCATCATGAGGTATATTTATTAAACCTTGTATTAATGAAAAATATATGAGTAAAATTTAAAGAAACACAAAACCTAGGTGTACTTAGACATTTTGCTTATTAACTGTGTATAGTGATCAGTATCATTTAAAAAATCTATAACTTTAAAGAAGAAATGTTATCACTTTAGAATTAATGACATCAGAAGTCCCTTTAAATTCATACACTTCCTCAGGCTTTGGAAGTCCTCAGCTCCTTACCAAGACCATCATCAGGCTTACCCTGTCTCCTTAGTTAACCAAGGAAGTTCTCTTCCAGCAGTTTTTTTTTTTTTTTTTTTTTTTTTTTTTTTGAGAAGGAGGGAGAGAGAATCCCAAGCAGGCTCCACACTGAGTGTGGAGCCCGACGCCAGGCAAGGCTTGATCTCACGATTGTGAAATCATGACCTCTGCTGCTATCAAGAGGCGGACGCCTCACCGACTGAGCTACCCAGGTGCCCCTCTCTTCTAGCAGTTTTAATTTCCTTCTCAGATGCCCACCTTTCCTTTCTTGCAGTTTGTAGGAAAAGGAAAAAAGATCCTAATTATACACACTAGCTCCATTTACCTGCTCCACTTCACCATGATTGTACTTTTCTGATTAGGAGGAAATTTGCTTTCTCTGACTGCTTCCTTAGATTTAGCTCTCTGCCCTTTCCAGCCGAAGAGAGTCCTCTAATTTACACTGAATACATGCGTTTAGTCATTACCACTAAATGTTACAACTTCTCATTGAGAATCTCCTGGAGCTGTTCTGTCTGGCTCCTGGTAAACTTGGCTTCTTTTGAGGGGCTTCACTGAAGACTGAGCCTGTGTCAGAGCTCACTACACAATACAATTATTTGGTTAGGAGTGGGAATGAGTTTTTTCCAATGAGGGGAAGTGGTCCTCCAGCCTCTGGGTCACATCTATCCCACTAAAGGGAGATCGTGGTAGTGCCACATAAATGTCTGGACATTGACAGTGATGCAGCCGCTGGAGGACAGCAGGTCGTGGCCATAGTTTCAGTGTGCTTTGCATTGGCAAGATATTTAACTCTTCAGGAAAATTATGTAAAAACCTAACAGAAACTTTAAAAAAATTTTTTTTTATTTAATTTTTGAGAGAGAGAGAGCAAGCAAGGGAGAGAGAGAGTGAGAGAGAGAGAGAGAGAGAGAGAGAGAGAGAGAACGAATCTGAGGCAGGCTCCAGGCTCTGAGCTGTCAGAGCCTGACACGGGGCTTGAACTCACAAGCCGTGAGGTCATGACCTGAATCGAAGTCGGTCATTTAACCAACTGAGCCACCCAGGTGCCCCCCCTAAATAGAAACTTTTTAAACTGACCTCTCTTTACTAAGTTCCTTAGAATAATAGAGCATTCTCTTTCCTCTGTAAAACATGGGACATTGTCTGAAGTCATGGCAAAGTAAATGTTCTCTAATACACCAACCACTTCTGCTCCCAAAGATAACTTCTCCACTTCTCAAGACTTGGCTGCATTTGTTGCAAACATGTTTATGCCATTTGTCTTTTTGTTATCATAATTATATAATTTTATTAAATATTACATAAGTAGATAGGACATTAATGTGCAAAGAAAGTGTTTCTATGGAAGGTAAGCTTCTTTGGAAAGATTTAATAAAACAAATCGCTAAGAAGAATTGTTATTATCAAATTAGGGATGGGCAAAACATCTGCATGAGATTAGGACAATATCATAGAAGTCTAGGAGAATTCTGCATTTAGATTGCTTTGTCTCCTCTAAAGAAATTAGATGCTGCATTATGGATGTGCTTTATGCAAGAAAGACAATAGAGAACTCCAATCAGCAGACTCACGGTAGAATATGGCACTATGTTAATATGCTGGTGAATACATATATATTTATAGATTCAAATTTTAATAAAATGGTTAAGGAATTTTAACTGATTTTTCTAATTAACCAAACAACTGTCAGTCCCTACTACATTCACTGTTTATGCAACCCATTTGTGAACTCAGTGTTCATGCTCTGTAGGAATAATAGGACATTGTCCCAAAGCTGTGTCCTTGGCCCTGTGGACTTTGAGAATTCCTGGGGGCTTATGTGTTCCTGGCCACCTCTGGCTCTAAATTTCTAGTTCTCTGTATTGCCATTTTTGCTTCATCTCTTTTCCTTTATGTGTTCTTTTCTGTGTATCTTAGCTCTGGCTGTGAAACTCAAGTTTCCTTAATTTCAATTAAAAAAAATACCTTACATAAAGGATTTACATGTATAATAGACTTGACTGAAGTGAAGGGAAGGGAGGGCAGGACAAAGTTTTACATTTTAGAAGTGAAAAGAATTTCAAATTACAGATCAGCTATCTTTGTTCTTAAAAGTCCTAAGGTTACCCTACAGTTGGGGATTTGGCTGTTAATCCCACACAGTTCCCCAACCACACATCATTTGCCTAGTTTCTGCTAACTTTGCTCATTTCTCTTCTCTCTTCTGGCTCTTCTCTCCATTCCTGTTCATGTCAGATGCTGAACAGTTTAGCCAACCCTTTGCTGCATCATTCTAGCTAATCCTTACTTCCTGGTGGAGTCCACTTCCCTCCCTACCTGTCTTGTCTCAGGTAATTTTATATTATATGTGGTATATATATCTTAACAGGGGGACCACATCCTAAGAACTGGAATACCTTTGAAAGCAAAAGTTGGCAGTATTAATAATTTCTCCAGAACAAAGGGCAAAAATTGAGATTGTGCTGGGCAAACCAGGATCTACTATTAAAGTTTTCCTAATTTTCTCCTTAAGAATTCTGGCGTTAATGGATAAAATATTTTTCATCCCATTACATATACTCTTCCAATTTGGTTAAACTCAAATAGCCAATTCTTTCCCTCATTAGGGGAGTGTGTTATTCACTGAAGCAAAGTATGATCTTTACTGGTCATCAGCATTTACTGTTCTGTGTACTTCACCATCTCTAAGCTCAGTTTTTCCATCTATGAAATGGAGACTATTATTACCTGCTAAGGGACTCATGAAAAAAACAGACAATAAAGCATTTTGGAGAGGATTAAGTTCTAGAAATGTAAGGTTTATTGTAATCACCGTTGTTATATTTTTTAAAAAATTATTATTATTTTTTTTAATAAATTAAAAAAATTTTTTTTTAACATTTATTTATTTTTGAGACAGAGAGAGACAGAGCATGAACGGGGGAGGGTTAGAGAGAGGGAGACACAGAATCTGAAACAGGCTCCAGGCTCCGAGCCGTCAGCACAGAGCCCGACGCGGGGCTTGAACTCAGTGACCGCGAGATCATGACCTGAGCCGAAGTCGGCCGCCCAACCGACTGAGCCACCCAGGCGCCCCTATTATTATTTTTTAAGTCAGAAGTTATAGGGGAGTGGCAAATGATACTGTGCTACCTCAGCCCAGTAGCTTCTCTGAGTTTGGGCATCTGAGCATCTTATACGGTGTCCTTTATTCTTGCTCCTTGACTCTAAACCTGGTCCTTCAAAATTACCAGTAATCCTGGCTCCTGACCTTCAGCCTCTTTATTATTTCTATCTTAGACCTCTACTCAGCAAATTCATCCAGTCACCCTGAATTGTATGTCATTGAGTTGAGTTATTGTGATGCTGATAAATGAGAACTAAATTGAAGCCATCAGACTCATTTTCCTTACTCACCTATTTCCAGATGTGGAAGTCAATGGGCTTGGATTGGCTGCTAACATGAGTCTCATCAAAGACCATTTTCCCTAAGGGCATTAACTGCAATTTATTGATTGGGTGGAGGCCTGAGGCATTTGGAGTGTGGATTTGTAGTATGGCCTATGGAAATGGTTGGAGCTAAAATCCAAGCCTGCCACCTGAGTTTGTCAAATTGAACAGGAACACTGTGGCTTGAGATTCAGAAGCCAGGTAGGCTGATGAAATGAGAAGTTAAACAATGTCTCACCTTATTACTAAGAGGTAAACAGCTCTTTCTTTCCTTTGAGAGTAGGAATTTGGACCTGTTTCCTATATGCTGAATTCTATTGCTTAAATCAGGGAATGTGTCTGTTTAGTTCTTCATTATCTCCTGTAGTCAGTCAGTGGTGGCTACTTGGATTATCTGTGCCTGCTCTTTCGACTTCCTCTCCTGTTTTGAATCCACTCCACTAAGGCTTTTTACCTCCTCCGCTGCAACCAAACTACTCTCCTAATGGCCACCAATGCCCTCATCATTGCTAAAAACAGTTTTGAGCTCTGATTCTCATTGCATTATCACAGCACGTGACATGCTGGGTTGTCCTCTTTTACCTGAAACAGCTTCTTCCCTTGGCTTCCAGGATATCCCACTATTCTGGTTTCTTCATAGCTCAGAGGCTGCTCCACCTTAGTCCCTTTGGTTTGTGCATCCTGATTTTCTGGATCTCTAAATTTTGGGTTCTCTAGGGTTCAGTCCTGAAGATGTTTTCCCTATTGTGTCTACACTGATGCCCAACCGAACTCATGAATTAAATACTGCCTGTTTGCTAAAGACTCTCAAATTTCTATCTCTGGCCTGAAACCCATCCATGGACTTGAAATATGTATGGTTATTGCTTATTCAGCTTTCCGCTTAAATTTGAAATAGGTATGTTGAAAAATTAATATGTCTCCTGAACTTCTGTTCTCCCCCAGACATGGTTTTCCTAGTCCTTCCTTATTAGTAAAGAGCAGTCCTGTCTTTCAGTGGTGTGCTATCAAACCCTTGAAGTCATCTTAATTCATCTTTTTAATCTCATATTCTACTTTCAACACATCAGTGTAGCTTATTGGTTTATCTTCAAAGTACTTGAATATCCAGAATATGACCACATCTTATCACCTCTCCAACTATCACCCTGGTCCCAGGTACCATCCTCTGCCACCTGGTTTATTGCCATATCCTTCTTGATGATCTCCCTGCTTCTCTGCCTTGGCCCCCTGTGGTGGAGTTCCAACATAGCAGCCAGAGTGATCCTTTAAAAAGTCAGATTATGTTACTCTTCTGCTTCAAACCTTGATTGGATGAACATTCTGCTTAGAGTAATAGCCAGAGTCCTTACAAAACTTCCTAATAAGGTTCTTTATACCTGTTTCTAAGTCCTAATAATTTCCTCTATTCTCACTATGTGTTGCCAGTGACCACACTGGCTTCCAATAGTCTAGCTACATTCCTGCCTCATGAGACTTTCACTGGAAAATCTCTGCTTGAAAAATTGACCTTTTGTCACTGTCATTGCATTCTAGTATCTATCAGCTCTCACTGTGGACATGGCATTGTGCCTTTCCACTTCCAACTTCCTTTGTTGGAAATTAAATCTGTTTGCTCTGTGTGTTTTCATGACCTTTATATTTTAATGATATGTTTATTCCAAAATTATGATCTCTTCTAAGGATGTAAATGTAGATCAGTTGAGTCTTCAATCACTGGGAGCCACAGGTAGTGACAACTAAATACTGAACAGGCTTAGCCTGCAATGTCAGAGTCTCAGAAGGCATGTAAAGGGAAACCTGAAACTATACAAGCTATTGAGTAGAATTTGTCTCTAGTTACTGGATTGAAGGAGAGGGTTCAGTGCCCATCCCTTCTTTGTTTTCTGGGCATGCAGCTGATTGGCTTCTTCTATCTAGAGAAACACCCCAAACCACCCCTCAACCTATTAAAAAGTGATAACGTATTATTTAAATATATCTTATCCTGCTTTCAAATGTGACACATTTAAAATACATTTGAAATATAAGTGAATTATTCATTTACCAAAGAGCAGACTTTTACCAAAATAGTTCAGGAGAAAAAAGCAGCATATGAGATTATCTGATTGTCACCTACTTGTGTTCTAACAACCATATGTACTCTCCCATTCACTTTCGATATTTTCAGTCCTCAGGCTGAAAGGTCTCAAACAGCATTTTGAGATTTGAGAATTCTGAGGCTTTTGATTATATCCATACCTACTTGTGATTCAGCTGCTGATGGTTCCATATCAGGAAACTTAAGGAGAGGGACTTTGCATTTTTGGACTTTCTAAGATTTTGATAAAGTGAAAATTCAATTATTTAGAATTTGCAAACTACAAATTAAGGTATGTGCTCTGTTCCTCTTGTTCCAGTTTTTTATGCTTCTGTTTGGAACATTACCTTAGATGGTTCTTTAGTTTAAACAGTGTTAGAGAGCATCTAATGAAATAGGCAGTCAGTCAAAATTGGAGTATTTTGAATGGAAACTCCCATTTTTTCAGGTGTAAAATCAGAATCTTAAGTTTGGAAGGAACCTTAAAGTTTCATCTAGTGATCCTCAGCTATAGTTGTACATTAGAACCATCTGGAGAGTGTCTTAAAATACTGATCCCCTAGGCCAATTGAAACCAAGTTTCTGGGGATTGTGCCTACATATCTGTATTAAAACAAAAACAAAAATAGAGCCCTGAGTGATATTTCCTGTGTTGCCAGGATTGAGAACAATGGTGTAGGTAAACCTACTTGATACTTAAATCTCCTCTGTACCATTGTCACTGCCCCAAACTTGGCTAGTTTTTGTTGGATTCCTCCAAGGAAGAATGTCTGAAGAAGAGCTGTATAGGACATTCTTCGTTACATTGACATAAAGCTGTCTCCTTTTACCCTTCTACTGGTCATTCCTGATACTGTGATTTGGGACCACAAGGAACAAATCTCACCTTTCTACATGGTAGTTCTTTCAAAATTTGAAGGCAGTTATCATTTTTTTTAATTCACTTTATAACCAAGTATTTATTGAGTACCTATAATAGGCCCAGGCCTGCCCTGGGTCTCCAACACAAAATATGGCCATTGTACTCATCATGCTCACAATCTAGTGGAGAAGATGGAAAAACTAATGACATAGGTGTAGCTAAACAATGCATGGTTATCTTCCCATCTTCCTACCCTATATTCCACCCCATCTTACTCTTCTGTAAGCAGAATTATCCTCAATTCCTTGAACTTGTCTGCAGATGACATTGTTTTGAGGCCTTGTGCTGAGGCCATCTACTGAGGTTTAAACTTAGTTCAGGTTATCTATATCTCTAATAAAATATGGCTACTGGGCTGCATTACAGATGTCAGATGTGGTCTGAATATACTGAGGAGAGAGAGAGACTGCCATCTATTTCCTTGGATTTCTAGATGATACACTGCTGGCTCATTATGAAGTTATAGACCATTAAAGCCATTAGGACTTCTTCATATACCTAGGGCTACTTGTAATGAGCGTATCTATCCCTTGGGTGCATAGGAGGGTAAGGGTAAGGCAAGGCTGATGCTATCAAAGCAAGGAGGTGGAAGAGTTTAACTTCCCTCTCTCTTATCTACCTTTTCCCCTGGCTTAGTCATGGGTCTTTAAGGTCATGTGAACATTCTGACAATGGACCACTCTGTCACTGGTCCCCAAGGGCCATGGCTAGGCTTGCCCAGAGGTGGGCACATTTGTCAAGTGAACTGGACCTAAAAGGGAGCAACTGTTTTGTGAAACTCTTTCCTGTAGCCAGATTTTCATCTATCTGCTAATCAATACTGGAGGAAATAAGCTTTTCTAGTGGTCTTCTGGATGCAAACTGGTCTTTTTTTTTTTGGCTGTCTTTTTTTCCTCTGGAGTTTTTGTGATTACATGATTAATGTAATCTAAGCTAGGTGGTGGAGCATATTACCTTATGATTTAATGGCAACTCTTAAGTGAGTGACCTCTGATCTTTGTCTGACTCATCTTTTTTTATACGTTAGGGTTTCCAGGTTATTCTGGTCCAGTCAAAACCTGCATCAACTGAAATTTTCAGTGTTTGCCCCAAACCACTCTTTACGTTTCTCAATTAGCATCTCAAGAAGGAATGCTGCTATATATTTGAATTTTTGCATTCACATTTAATGAAATGTTTCACAGAGATTTATAACACAACATATTCTGCTCTGCTGAAATAAAAATGGATGGAAATATCACCATCAGGGTTAGTAAATACTCATTGAGAATGTATGACATAACTGGTTCAGATTCGAACCAATTTGGGTTCTAATCTGGGGGAGATTTAGGCAAGGCTTCTTCACTGTTGGTGCCTTCTTTAATATCTCTTTAGTATGAACCAGATGACCTAGTGAAGATGCTAGGGTTACGTTTGCAGATGTACATGTGGGAGGTGTTTGAAAATAGACTCTTCTCATCTGCCCACTTCTCTTACCCATCCTCCGTGATAGTTTCAACTACTCAGCTCTTCAAGGAGCAGACTTGTGCCAGTACCAGTTGCCTGTTTGATATTCACCATTTTTATCTTTTCTGCAGCATTTGACTTCATTGATAATTCAGATCTGAAAAAAAAATCTCTCCCTAGTGCTCTCCATTTCACTGCACCATTCTAGATGGTCATGTCCTTTTGATCCATGTTTGTCTCACTTGGCCCTCTCACCCTATAACCATGAGCCTCCCTTGAGACTTAGTATTTCATTCTCTGATATTGTGTCCACTTTTTCATTTGGATTTCTCAGGATTTAAAGACCACTTAAATTATTATATCTTCCAATTATTATATCTTTCATGCCTAGATGACAATATACATTATCAATTACCTATTAAAATCCAATGTCATTGCTAAAATCAAATGTCATAATTTTATTATTATCTTTATATTAATCCACTGGCATTTGCTGCTGTCAACTATAGGCAGTACTTGAAATAAAAAATTTTATTTATTTTTTTGTTTTCTTGTATCCCTGTTTCTCCTATTTTCCCCAGTCATCCAAGCATATTGGCTTTGTTTTCTAGAAAATGTAAGTATCTACTATATTTCAGACACTGTTATAGGTGCTGGGTTGGTCATAGACTAAAACATATGGTCCTTGGGGTGTGCCTGGGTGGCTCAGTTGGTTAAGAATCCAACTCTTGATTTCAGCTCTGGGTCATGATTTCACAGTTTGTGGGATTGAGCCCCATGTTGGGCTCTATGCTGGCAGCATGAAGCCTGCTTGGGATTCTCTCTCTTCCTCTCTGTTTCTGCCCCTTCCCTGTTCCTTCTCTCTCTCCCTTTCTCTCTCTCCCTCTCTCTCTCTCTCTCTCTCTCTCTCCCTCCCCTCCCCTCTCAAAATTAATAAATAAACATTAAAAGATTTAAAACAACATCAAAAAACCAAACAAACAACATATGGTCCCTGCCTTACTGGAGTTAGCATCACAGTGAGAGAGTTAGACATTAATCATGTAATCACAAAAATATACCTTACTACATGTATGGGAAGAGTGACAAAGGAAAAGTGCAGGGAGCCATGAGAGTGTAGAACGAGGGACCTGAGTTAGGCTAGGAAGGAAGGGAAGTCTTCTCTGAAGTGATGCTTGGTTTAAGACCTGGATCATGAGTCAGGGCTGGAAGGAGACATCCCAGGCATAAAAACCAGTATTCCTGAAAGTTTTGGGAGTGGGTGTGGCAGTTGGAGGAAACTCTGGAAGTCAAAGCAACAAAGAAAACAGTGTAGATAGAAAATGACATAGAAGGGAGAGTGCAAGAGATGAGCTGAGACAGTTTATGAAGGGCCTTGAGGCCATGTTGAAGATTTAGTCTTTATCCGAAGAACTATTAACAGCATACTAAATAAGGGAATAACACAGTCACATTTGTATTTTTAGATTATTGTGGTCTGTGGGGATAAGATAGATTGGCAGGGAATGGGCAAACATGGACATAAGGCCACTGGTATGGAGGCTATTGCAATAGTGGAGAGAAGGTCAAGGGTAGTAGTTATGGAGATGAAGAGAAAATGCTGGCTATGGGACACAAATCCAAACCTGTGCTTGAATATGAATGCACTTTGTATTCAGCTAGGCAACACATTCCATTAAATTTTCCTGTATAATTCCTTCTGCATCTGTATTTTCCTTTCCACTCCTGTTTTTCCCACATAAGTAATTCCAGAGCTATGAACTCATGTCTGAATTATAGCCACATTCCTGCTAGGGTTTGTTCACTGAGAACTGTTATTCTCCTGCTCCTTAGTTCCCTACCTTAAACAGGGTCTCAAGGGTCTTCCAGTGACTTGTCCCCATCCCAGGATCTGTGTCAGCTATGCTGAGACTGGCTTCTTCTAGGACAAAACATGTGGATTGGTGTGTCTTATAAGGCCATGGTTCCAAACATGAATAAGCTCTGTCATGTGTTGCACTTTGAAAATGTATCAAGAGGTTTTGATTGGGCAATTTTGGTGTGGAACCCAGGAATCTGTATTTTATGTAGATCAGATTTCTAAGGATCAGGCAGGTTGGTTTGCTCTAAGGCACCACTTATCTGCATTCCACTTTGTATTGAAGAGGACAGTCACTTTCCAGGGCTGGTCTCTGTCTTCTCTAGGATATCTTCCCCAATCTCCTTCCTCCCCTAACTAAAACAACCTTTCACACTTAAATCTTTATTTGACTTTAAAGCCTTCTGTTTTGTGGTTTTTCTTCCCACTGGGGAATCTCTGATGTCTTCTCGGCAAGCATAGCCACCTGTGAAGGGACGTGCCATGCCATAGAGGACTGTTCCCTGGATGGCTGAGTGACAGGGAGGATTTCCTGAGATTCATTATAAAGCAAACCCTATATTTGCAAAGATGAGGTATTGGATAGATCAAGAGAGGAAACTTAGCAGCAAGAAAATAATCTATTTGAGAATACAGCCCTGTTTCATGTATCTGTCAATTAGATTTGCTTCCTTTTGGTCTTTAGATAAAAAAAAAAAATCTCAAATAAACATGACTGTGGTGCATCTGTTTTAATGCTTCTAATCTTCTGACTACTAGAGCAAAAAATTAATATCTTCCTTCCTCGGTAACAGTGAGAACTTAGATACTATTGGAAGGAGGGAAATGAAGAACAGACGCAGTTTATCTCTGGGTGGAGGACTTTGTGTGTGTGTGTGTGTGTGTGTGTATTCACATATATATGTGATTAGCATCAATTTAATATTTTTATGGAACTGTAGCAGTAGATCAGGTTAGATATGTGAAAAAAATATCAAAATTGGATCCCTGACCTAATATGCTTAACTTTATAGGCATGGTGCATTATCAGATATCCATGAGCCAAAGAAATAACATGAAGGGAAGTTTACTTGGAGTCCAAATATGGATTCATTACTTTTTAATATTCTCTAACGTCTATTCTTAGAAACATGGGTCTTTTCAAATGTCCTTTAATTTCGTCTATAGTCAGTGTACTGACAAGTGATTATTGAACTACGGCAGGTAGCAAGAGAACATGTATTTGCATTCCCTAAAATTGAGTCACTGAAACCTGAATGAAGAGCACAGATGAATTATAAATTTAAATTGTGTGTGTGTGTGTTGAAATGGGGAAGGAGGTGAAACTGGGCGGAGGCGGGAGAATGACTTGCTTCCACTCATAGCACAGAGGAAGATAAATCAACACAGAAGATTAAAAAATGCAAAAACCTTTTCCCATTCGTCTCGCTTTCTTGTGGTGTCTTTGAATGTGTTTGGCAGCAGTGGGCCATGTCAGGCCACCTGTGCAGTCAGCAAATTGCTCATGGTATTTAAAAGGCTCCTTTATTAATCTCCTCAAGCAGTCCTTTAGGAAATTGGATGCTTGCTCTGGAATGTCCACTGTATTTTTACATTTCCTGAGGCATTATTATGTTTTTATTCTATTTTCTTAAGAGTTTTCAGGTTAAAGAGAATTTTCTTTCTCCCTGCAGTGGATAATAAGCTTCTTCCTTATGGAAAACTGTCTTCCTTATGTTGCTAACATTTAGAATGCGATGTCCAATGGTAGGACATAGTCTGTAAGTCTTGAAATTCCAGCACACCAGTCACATTGTTGTGCTGGCAGGAAAGAGATTTATGTGGAATACATTGTGGGTAGCATCCCCTGAAGTTGTGTAACATGATGGTAGGTACTCAATAAAAAATAAAAATTAATGAATAAGCAACTAAGATTGAATGCCTTTCTTTTCATTTTTCAGAGAGTTTAGTGTAGTTTATGTTGAGTCCAGATGAAATAGAAATATATAGACCCTGGAGTAAGAGAGACTGGGGCTCAGTCCTGGCTCCCTTGTCTACTTACTGTGTGATTGGGGCAAAACTACTTAATTTCTTAGAATCTCAATTTGCCTATCTGTAAAATAGGTAGAGTGAACCTACTTTGTAGAGTTATAAAGAGAATGATGTGTGTTATATAGAGAAAGCATAATAAAGTCCTTGGCATAGAGTAGATATTGAATATTAATAATGATAATCATGATTCTGTGTTTTCCAATTCAACTTTAGTTACATTGGTAGCAGTGAGTGGAGAAAGTAAGGCATGGACATAGGACTCAGCTAAGACCTAAATCTACTAAAGGAAGGGCTTGTGTCTTTTATGTGTAGCTCTCAGTCTTTGCCTACGCTAGGGATAAATATTGCATGAATTATCATGTAAGTTACTAGGATGAGCTTGCAGTATATTTCTTTGTTGAAACATAAAACGGTTAGTTGAGAATGACCAATTCTACATTGTGCATTGAGAAGGATGTGCATTTAATCATACATTAGCTCTGGGCCACGATTACCTAACCAACAGAAAGAATACACAGTGGGGTTCTGATATTAAATTCTGAGTGCTCCACACAAGTATGGCTGACAGAACAGGCCCTGTTCTGGCTTGCACAGGTTCCTCTTCTAGGTTCTGTTGCTGTTCTGCCATTTTCCGCTTTCTTTCCTACTGTGATAAATTACTTATCAAGCCTGCCCTGCAGAATTTATCAAACTTATTCCTTTTTATTATTATTGCCTCCTTCTTGATACTTTTTCATTATTTGTGCCTTAGCTCCTTCTATGCATTTATTAACTGAATTAGCACATTTTCAATATTTGTTCACATTTAATGAGGTATTGGTATTTCGGCGGCAGAAATGAAGAAGTGAGACCCATGGGTGAGAATTTCATTGAACTTCAATGTATTTTATTTTCCAAGATGTGTAATTCACAAAGTCATGATCTGTTGTGCAACACAGAGTGATACATACCCCTACAGTATCTGATATTTTTATGGCTGAAAATACAACACTGTTGAAGAAAGTTTTCTTAAACAAACTGACTGCCTCATAAAATGTTCAAATTTATTTAACAGAAAAAGAAAAATATCCTATCAGCCATAAAACACTTGAAATACATTAAAAAATTAGTAGAAAAATTATATTAGAAATGCTCCTGTATTAATTGGATTAAATAGTCTTAGAGTTCTTTTGGTGCAAATAATGGAAACTTACCCAAACTGGTTGGAGCAGGAAAGGGAGTTTATTATAAGGACACATAGGTGTCTCAGAATTCCCGAGGGCAGAGAATGGGACCACAACCTGGAGCTAGGAACCCATCAGAACCTAGGCAGAGTCACATTTTAAACCTCAGGAGCTCCTTCTCCTTCCATTTCTCTCACTGCAGCTGGTTCTGCTTCTTTCTGCCCAGTTGAAGTCAGCTATCTCCTAAGAGCAAGCTCAGTTCCTGAGTTCAAATGAAGAGCTCAAATTACCCAGCATTCTGAACCCCCAGTCAGGTTAGCTAGGAGAAATAGATAGGTGATTGGGCTGGAGTGTAGGAGTCCTGCAGTGAGTACATGGCTGCCTAGAGACCTGAATTGGGGTGGGATGGGAAGAGTGAGGGAGAGAAATTCTCAGTGAAATGAATTTTTAGGACGAGTATTGTCTACCATACACTTTGTCTTGATCGATCCTTTTTCAATGCCACATCATATGGGCACATTTGTAGTTGAAGTATATTATGACATTCACTTACTGTTAAAAGGCAATTCTATATATATGTGTGCCAAAGTAACCTATTAAAGAAACTTTCTGTAGAATTTAAGCCCTACACATTTTTATTTGAAAGAAGCAGGAAATTTTAGAGAGGTTGCATATATATGATTTTATATTTATTTTGTTGTCTTTGGGCATGGATTAGATTGTTTTAATCATCATTATAAACTGATTATAGTGGTATTCTTTATTTGATAACTCAAAAATGCTTGTTGTTTTGTTGACATTTTCCTTATCTCACCTTTATTCATTCTTTTGTTCCATTTTCTTTTTTACTTCATTCTTGTCCTATTCTCTCTCTCTCTTCCTTCTTCTCTTTTTCTTCACTCTCTGTCTCCTAAGGAATGAAAAGATGTGTGTGGGTGTTGTTGCAAGGGGGAGAGAGGAAAAATTGAGCAATGACAAGTTTGAAAGTAGCAAAATTATTTTAGTAACTCACTGTCTTGGGAGGATACATATTGATGTATAATTTATATACAAATGCAAATAGTCATGTAAATTGGGTGTGTATTTTAGCTCTTAAAAAGTGACTGCCCACACATTGCTGTGCTGTCCTTCCTGTGCTTTGGCTTCAGACGGCTGCTTTGAAGTCACTGGGAGTCAGAATTAAGAGGTGTATAACTCGAGGTGAAATGTATGGCCTTTATATTCCCATGACATGAACAAGACACGTGAGAGGAAAGAAGGGAGAGTGAAGAGAAGTTTAAATGAAGAGGAAGACAAGCACGAGGACAGTGGGGATTGTGGAGGAGGACAAACAAGGGAAAGAGAAGGGGGACTGAGCAGGTGACAGGGGTAGTATGTAGGTAGCCATCTGGAGGGCATTTCCTTGGTAGGGAGAAGGGCTGCTGCTGGCATGTCCACTGTCTGTGTGATTTAGGAAAGTTCCCCTTGCAGTTCTGTGGCTGTAGAAAAGTACACCTGGGCTGGGCACATCTGTGCAGGACAAACTTACATAATGTTGTTATCCTGAGGGGTAAGAGACATGAGAGGTGGGAAACCAGAATGCAAATCTAAGGTTTCCAAAGAGCCCCTCTCTAGCTGTTGAACCCCAGGTAGGGACTCCTGATCATGCTGCAGGGGCTGTGCATGTCAGAATTACACTTTAGGGTATTATTGCTTGGAGACCCTGGAGCAAGGAGAGTAATCAATAGGAGACTAATCAGAGGAGACACGGGTTAGAGTGTGGGCCATGCTTCCAGATGAAGGTGATATGGGCACACACGTGATTGTTGGCAAAAGGAGCCCTTGTGGTGGGAAAAGCCAAAGGCACCTATTTTATTACTGCGGTAGGTACTATTGGGTGACAAATTCCAACTGCTAGAAGAGGACCTGTCTCCGTTTCATCTCTAGATGGAGGAGGAAGAACACTTAGATGGGCTGAGGCCAGCTGAATGTAGTTACATAATTAGTAAGTGGTAGAGATGGGGTTTGAATTTAGGCCTGTTTGGCTGCAAAGCCCATGTGCTGTATACCTCCTTAGAAATGCCTCTATTTACCTCTGCTGCCCTTCCTGAGGGCATTGCTGATGACCTTCAGTTTTTAGCCAGTATACTTCACAATCCTTATAAACACGGTAGCTCTTCTTAGAGTAGCCTTGGAGTAGGGAAGTTGTAGCAAATGTTAGGATATACATTAGGAGACAAGACCCAAGAATCTAGTCTTCAGATTTTTTGAAATAAAAATCGTGTGACACGTGGTCTAACAAGAGAATTTTGTACTGCTTCATGTTGTGTGATAAGACTGGGAGACATAGATAGGAGGTGCAATATATAAACTTCAGGGACTTTGGAGGTTTAGGGAACAGGAGAGAGTGTTTGAAATACAAATGGTCTTGGAAAATTCTGGATGAAAGTTTCTGCTGCTTGTGGAAACCCACGTAGTAAGTATACCATATCTAACTGGTCCTACAGGGGCAACCACGTGTATATTTAGAATGGGTAGTTGGGCGCCTGGGTGGCGCAGTCAGTTAAGCGTCCGACTTCAGCCAGGTCACGATCTCGCGGTCTGTGGGTTCGAGCCCCGCGTCAGGCTCTGGGCTGATGGCTCGGAGCCTGGAGCCTGTTTCCGATTCTGTGTCTCCCTCTCTCTCTGCCCCTCCCCCGTTCATGCTCTGTCTCTCTCTGTCCCAAAAAAAAAAAAAAAAAAAAAAAAATTAAAAGAATGGGTAGCACATTTTTGCCCTAACGTTCAATGGTAGGGAACTACCTCAAACAGTTGTGATAAGACAGTTGCTTTGGAGTATATAAGGGAGGGAGCTGGCAGTTGGAAGAATTAGAGAGGCCCTCGAGGGACCAATTAGGGCAAAGAGGCATAAGGGAGACAGGAAACAACTCATTGGTAAGAAAAGAAAGTCATAAAGAGAAAAAAACCAGTGAACTACACATGAAAGAAATTAAATTTCTCTTTCCTCCGTTAATATGAGAGAGTCTTTGTGAATGGCAGGTGCTTGCTTGAAATTTAGTTCTTGAATGTGCAGTGTTCTCTCCCTTAGCTCTGTACCTTAAACTCAAGGCTATTTCTAGTCATGGTGCAGATTCCATCCTTGTCTTACTACAGAGCCTTTATTCTCCTTGAAGTTCTGGTTCATGTATCTTCTCATTGAAGCCTTTATTGGTTTGCCCCTTCCAATTCCCGCCACAGCAGACTGGATCAGCATTTTAGCAACAAATATTCACTGTGCATCTAAGCAAAGTGGGGCTCCGTGCTAGGCACTGGTGATAAAACAGCAAACAAAACAGGCCCAGTTTCTGCTCTTGTGAAGCTTTCCCTACTTGGTGCCATTGCTGAGCCTTTGTTTTCTTAAGTCCATGCTACTAATTATTTATAATATTTATACATTGTTTTGAAATTACTTATTTATGTGTTTCTGTCCCCTATTAGACTGTGAGTCCTTGAGGGCAAGCACTATGTCTTAGTCAAGTTCTTATCCTCAGTACCTACCGGGGTGCCTGGAATATCATAGTAACTAAACATGCATATGTATAATGAATGAATGCTCCTCATATTGTTCCCTTTTATACATTTACAGACTTTGAGCATGTTCTCATTCATCTTTCATCTTCCAACACTTCCATTTTCATAAAGAAGAGCCTCCCAGGGGAATTATTTAGTTCCTTTTACAGACTTTTTTGAGATCTAATAACTTTCTTGAAGAAATCAACCAAAGCTGGGGCAGATTGATGGTGGTAGGTGGTATTAAGATGGGTTCATTTTACATGGCCACTGCCTGAAACTTGAGATTTACAAAATATGCATTATTGGAAATTGTTTAATTTTTCATCATAGGATTCCTTTATCTAACAGATTCTTCCAGTACATTTGAAATAGGATTCAGTTTACAGAACATTGATTTACAAATAGCTTTATCAGCAATATATCTATTGTTTGAAATATGCCACAGCAATATATGGGAGCAGGATGAATAAGTTAATTAAGACCAGGGAACATAAAACTTTAATCAATAGACATAACAAATAAAATGTACTTCAAACTAGTATTATAGCTGGGTAAGTGATAGGGAGAGGGACAGATGAAAATGGATGGGCATGTGTGGTGAGGTGGTGGGAGGAAGGGGTACACAAAGGAGAAAGAAAATACAAAGAAAGATAACAGGGAATGATAGAAGAAATCAGAGAGTAGGAGTAGAGAGGTCAGCAAGAGAGATGAGGGGCAGAGAGAGGTGTGGGACTCTCCATTGATACAGAGGCAAACAAAACTGAGGCAGAAGAAAAAGGCAGAGGGAAAGGGAGAGGCAAAAGGAGAGAGCATGGGGCTAAGGGTGTGTCCCATTTGTTAGGCGAAGCCCTACACTTTCACTGCCATCTTGGAACTAATATGGGGCTAGGTGGAATTAACTACTCACTCATTCGTTCATTTGGTGAGCCTTTATGGAACATGAACCAAATGCTGCACTGTTCTATGTGTGGGGATACAGTGGTTAACAGACGGATAAGATCCCTACCCTCTCATAGTTAAAATTTAGGTTTAGTGATTGATGGATATTGCTGTCCAGTTCCTCTGATTTTTCAGCTACAGCAGTAGGAAGTGGGTCTGCATTCATACTATGGTGCATTGTTACCGACCAACGGTCACACTGTAGGTCTGCTCTGGAGTTAGGCCCTTTAAAACCCTCAGTATCCATGACTCTCTTCTCTTGGGCTAGGACACTTAGCTGTAGTTGCACCACGGACCCAGTCTAGCTGTCTGCTGGGCTGGGTGGACCCAATCTAGCTGTCTTACCTGAGACTTGAGGTGCTATTCCAAGCTCATGTGGTTATGGGAAGAACTCATTTCATTGCACCTGTACAATTCATATGGCTTGTTCTTCAAGGGCAGTAGGACAGAGAGTCTTAAAGGCTCACCTGATTAGATTAGGTCAGCTCAGGAGGATCTCCCTTTTAATTAACTTAAAGTTAACTGATTAGGAACTTTAATCACATTTACAAAAGTCTTTGCCATATTCTCTTTGTTGGAAGCAAGGTACAGTGATGCCTACACTCAAAGAAAGGGGATTACAAAAAGGTATGGGTAGTGGAGGCCAGGAATCAGGGGGGCCGTCTAAGTAATCTGCCTACTACAGGTGGGGAGAAAATTTCTATTTGATAAATATTGCTGTGGGCTGGCATCAGTGCTTTTTCAAGTTGACAAAGGTTTGCAGCTGACTCTTTTCCATTAGCCATCCTGATAGATTCTTTGGTGATGTCCCAATTCACTTCCCTGCCCCTTCGTCATAGGGGTTCTTTCACCTGAGGTTTTCCTGACACATCTGAATGCACTTGTATTCCAGCTGTAGCTTACAATGCTACTCTGTCCCCTGACCTCTAGCTGTCCACCTGTTCAGCCTCTCTTGGCTGAGGGCCCTTGCCCCGGTAGGGGGCTCTCTGGTTCAGGATCTGTGAGAATTCCTTGCTGGCTCAGGAGTAGCGGACATCAGGCTCACAGAGCACACTCATACATGCATTTTCCTTACAAATACTGAGAGTGCTGGTTGCCTCCAGCTAAGAATCTTTGTTCTCATGTTATGAGAGACCAGCCGTAACTTCAGTTATCTTTTTGATTTAACAGCCATGGGTTATTCACCACAACTGTGCCCACCAAAATGCAGAGAGAACACATTAAACTCTCTGAGGGGTTCAGTTTAGGCTCTTTTCTCTTGGCCTGATGTGAGGAGGTGGCATCACCCCACCTGAGGTAGAAATTCTTGATAACATCACTCTTGAAAAATACTCTTCCCATTTCTAACTCTCTACCTTTTTATTTCCAGTTCTTTGTTCCATCTCAGGTTTGGAAGGGATCGTGGCGTCAGTGACAGGACTCCAGAACCAAGAAAGGCAGAAAGTACCTTTGAGATACTTCTGAGGTTTGTGGGAACGAGGAGGTAGGATGGCTGGTCTGTTAGTAGCAAGGAAGGTTGTTTGGACAGCAGACAACGCAAAGCCATCATACTTCAGAACAAGCAGTGGGAAGTCAGATGTGCGGAAGGACGCAGCTTTTGTCAGGCGGGGCTACAAATTTAAGAAAGCAGTCAAGAGCCAGGGAACCATGGGCAAAGGAGGGCCAGACAGGCAGCAGATGGCACAAAGATGACCTTGATTCCTAGCCAGTATCTGTTCCAACTAGATATTGCACACATGAAGTGATGGATGAACATTAAAAATTGGTAAGAAACATCAATAATTGTGCCTAAGTACTTGCATTTATTTATTTATTTATTTTTTACAAATAACCTTTTTAATTGAACTTAAGAACAAAAGTACTCTTAATTACTAAAGGAAATACACAGATAAGCTTTCAAAGAGCTTATGGGGGTAAGCTTAATATATAAATAACCATAATAAAGATCAAATATACTTGTCAAGAACTCTCCATCCTGTTTGAGTAGGTTATTTAATACTTACTCTGAGGTTAAACATATTAATCATAATGGAAATGTTCAAACCATGCAGAAAGACCACCAACCTACTCCACACAGGTAACTACTTTTTTTTCTTAATTATTAGGCTATTTTTAAGGGAAGTTTTAGGTTTACAGAAAAATTGAGCACAAAGTACAGTTTCCGTAAACACCTTGTAACTGCCTTTTTGAAGTTTGATTTTTAGTTGTTGTGGTGCTTATTAT
Source organism: Panthera uncia (assembly GCF_023721935.1). NCBI lineage: Eukaryota > Metazoa > Chordata > Mammalia > Carnivora > Felidae > Panthera > Panthera uncia. The sequence continues at coordinate 63,683,840 of NC_064810.1, read as the reverse complement.
TATAACCTCAAATTATCACTAATACTTCCTTTTCTTGATTTATTAATGCTAGATTATATTTGTTGATTCCCTGACGTGAAGGATGAGGTATTATATCACTTATTTTTTCTCCCAGTCTCTTTTCCCCTTTTTCTCCCCTCAGTTTTTATTACATTAGTATTTTTTCATTTGAATTTGCATTTCATTTTGTAATGACATTTTTTCTTGCTTTGACTATAGGTTTATTACAAAAATTAAGCCCCTAAATAGCATTTGCAGGGTTATGATTATGCATAGATTTTCTATTGTCACACCGGGTTTAGTGCCTGGTCACAGAGAAGGCACTATCAACCTGTGTCACTAAATCACCGATGCTCAAAAGAGAGTATCTTAAGCGTCAGGGTCCACTGGATAATTGTTTAATTTCTTTCTAACTCTCTTCATTTTCTCTAGGTCGTATTCAGCTACCACAGCTTCTTATGTCTTATGTCCCCTCTCTCTCTCTTTTTATCTCTTTTTAATTTGTTGGAACAGCTTCTAGAGTATTTTTTTTTTCACATGGGGCATGTGAATTTTTGATTCCTAAATGTTAAAAAAAATGCCTTTATTTTGCCCCCACATGTGATTGATGGTTTGAATATGTATGGGATTCTGGGATTAAAAGTAATTTTTCTTATAGCTTTGAAGATATTATTTGATTGTGTTCTAGTAATCAGGCTTGTTGATGAGAGGGAATGTGATACTTTAACACACTCAGTGAGTTATTCTTTTTAAAGTGCCCAGAAAAGGGCCTGGCATATAATATGTGTTATGTAAGTGGTTGATTAACAGAACACTGAAAATGCTGTCTGATCTTTCTTTTATAAGTGATTATTTACTCTCTGCAAACTTTTAGGATTTTTTTTTCTTTATCCTTGGAATTCTGAAATTTCATTATTCTGTGTTGTTAATCCTACTTGGCACTTGACAGAAATTTTTGATCTGAAGATTCTTGACTGTCTCAAGCTTTGGGAGATTTTGTTTCATTATATTTTATTTACTCACATCCATTGTCTCTGTTTTATACTTAGAGATTTTTTTTTAATTAAATGGCTGTTGTCCTCCATATCACTTTAACTTTTCCCACCATGTTTTCCCTTTCTTGATCCCTTTGTTTCATCTTTTGGATCAACACAGAGAAGTCATGTCTCAGAGCATGATGATTAGATTTTTTAAGGTTCACGAGTGCTTCCTGTTATACCTGTTTCTTACCGCGTCAATTATTTGGTTTAGTCACTGTGGTGGAGCTTCTTTCTCTCTAGGTTTCACTCAAACGTCTAGTGGGTCCTGGTTATTCATTAAGAAACTTGAACAAGGGTTTGGCTAATTAGATTAATTAGGATATGTTCCTGATATAGTTATCTTTACAGTTGTGCTGGTGTCTGTCACCAGGACCTCCTCTCATGGGAGGGCAGTGAGTGGGTAGGTCATGGGCAGGCACGTTGAGGTGAAGCAGGCATGGGGTCTGTGGCTGCCACAGCAGCTGAAGCTAGAAGGGGCTTTCTCCAGAGAAAGACATTCTGGAGAGCTCTCTCTTCCTTCTTCTCCCATCCTCCTTTTCTTTTTTCTCCTCCTCCTCCTCCTCCTCCTCCTCCTCCTCCTCCTCCTCCTCCTTTCCTTCAAGGTCTGATGTGGAGTACAGAAATGTGTGAAACCATTTTCCTTTTCTCTCTGCCCCAAATACCCACACATTGACTCTTTTACAGATAATTGCCCTTTTGTGTTGGGGAGTAGTTTGAAAACTTCATTCCAGCAGGCAGAGGTTCTGCCATTTGTGGTTTGTATACCTGGGAAAGGAGTTAGCAGTCAGTTAATCTAAAAAGAGTTCTCCAGTTAGCTCATCTGATGCCCCCAGAGCCTATTCCTATCCTTTGTCATTTGTTGACGCCAAGTTGCTGGGTTTGTCTCCAGCTTTTCCTGGGTATAACGTCTCTTACCATCTCTTACCTCATCCCTTACCTCTGGTTATATTCTGGAATTTCTCAAACTTCCTGATATCCTCTCTGATTGCTCTCTTATGTGCTATCCCTGTTAGGATTTCATTCTTTAAACAATATCATTTTAGTTATTTCACTGGGAACTTGGGTTGGGAGAGGGGTAATATGGTATGCTCATGAAACCTTCTTGAGCTGGAGGTTTTCTCTGGAAAGTACCATAGTAATATGAAAATCACAGTGCTTGTTGTTGCCCATCACTTGACCACACCGATGGGACACAGGGCTCTTCTGACTCCTAAGGTTTGAGAGAGACCACAAATTGTGGTCAATTAGGAGGTTTCATTATTAGTAGCTCTGCCAACCCAAATATGTGTCAGTGGATAGCAAACATCGTCACCACTCACTGTTGCCAACAGCTTCCTCACCTCCTGGCAAGGGCATCCACCATCTCTTCTTCCCTTCGGGCTGTTGCCTGGGGAGGATTAGGAAACCACAAGGCTAAAGACCTTCATGCTGTAAGGTAGGTTGGCTCTTAAAGACCTGAGGAAAAACATTCTTTATCAGGCCTTTTGAAAATGTCCTCCTTTCTCATGACTTAGAGTAACACGCATCTCTGCCTCAAGTATTCAGCTAGTGGGTTATGGGCAACAGGGATGCTCTTAAGATTCTGGGAAATTTCAACACAGCAAACACTATTTCCAGTCTCTCTGAAAACCTTTTGATTACCAACTTGTGCTTGGAGCCATCCCTGAAAAAAAATCCAATTTGGTATATTTTATGGATTTTATTATAGTGCTATTTATTCTCCATCCCAGATAGCTAAAGCCAGTGTTAAATAATGCAGGCTTTGTAGCTCTGAAGCTCTGATACAGACTGGGTCTGTGTACTCTGCTTTCAGAGAATCGGAGGGAGGGGGAGGGAAAGGCAGCTGTAGGCGCCAACTCACAGCCCCCTGCTGTGCTGCAGGGAACATGGCCTGCATGGGCGCTGGAAAAAGCTGGCCTGGGCATTGGGACACCTGGGGCTTCTGACTCAGCTCTGGGGCTGTAATTAGCTTGTGTTCCTGGGCAAGTCGCTGAATACCTCTGGACCTCAGTTTCCTTCTTCATAAAATGTTTGGAGTTTACCACCATGTCCTTCAGGCAACCTCATGCTGGATGATCTCTAAGGTTTATTTTGAACGTTCAGAGTTTCTTCTAACAACATAACATGCATTTCTGTGAGCAAAAAAGCACATGAAAACAGAATGCAGAGTTAGTCTTTTTAGGAGACAATATTTCCCTTGTCATTGGCTTATTCTGCCTAAGAAGGAGGGAGATGACCATCCAGGGTAAATGAGGTATTGTCATTGCAGCCAAAGACTCTAGTGATTGCTGTGAGAATCTAGAATCATGCATCCCTTCAGAGAGATTCTGCAGGAGACTGTGTGTTTATAATAGGTGAGATAATGTTCAGTTCTGGGTGCCTGATTTAAAGGGTTGGTGGATAAAGAGAAGTACCTGTAGAACAATGGAAACCAGGAAGACTTGGGGGTGCTGGAGAGGTGGGGAGAGTTTATGAAGAGACCGGAGTCAGAAAAAAACACTAAAAGGTATATGTAGCAACACACATAGTTCTTAAAAGCCTCACATTTGATGAAAAAATAAGGAACAGAATGAGATATTACACAGTTCTGTTCACATATGATGTCAGGACATATGCAAACATAATTTTAAGGGAGTTTAATAAGAATAAACTAAAGGACTTGGGATGATTTAGCTTGTAAAACAAAATGTTCGAGAGAGATGTGGTGTACATTTGTAGGTATTTCAAGACTCCTGTGGAAGAGGGAAGATTTGTTCTGGGTAGCTCTTGAGGGCAGACATGGGACCATTTGTTCAGTAGTCAGGGGAGTAGGTTTTGGTTCAATACCAAGAACCTTTTGTGTGCCAGTGCAAGCTTACTAAGTAAGCCAGCTGGATCTATTTGACTTATGTGGAAGTGACCCTGTATTGGGCATATTTGGTTATACAATGTGCAGGGCCCTTTTCATGGCTCATATTTTACCTTCTAGGACTTGAGAACAATCTCCATTAACTCCGCGGTAAATAAAAAAGAAGTGGTTTGAAGATACACGTGGTGTTCAAGGTTGGAGAGGTAGCTAGTTAATAACCAGAACATCCCCAGGGTGACTTTGGCTTGGTGGATTTGCCGGTGTCTGATACTAGGATAGAAGTATCTGATGGAACTATCAGAACAGCTGTTTTTCAACATTAATGTGCATACAAATCATGTGGGAAACTTGTTTTTAAAAAGGCAACATTCCCAGGTGTTGAAATATGGGAGGTTTGAGCTAGGCTTAGAAGTTGCTGTATTTGAAGCAAGTACCCAGGTGACTCATATGCAGATAAGCTTTGAGAAACTTGTGTCAGGCCAGATGCTGTTCTGTACGCAGGGTCAGGTTTTGGATGAGGGTTTGAATTCCTGACCTCTAGGCACCTTTTAACCTAGAGCTTCTGAGATTCTCTGCCAACAGTTTGTAAATGCTCCCGTCTCTTTTAATATGAGCATCTGACCAGGACACCAGAAAAATGACTGGTGAATGTCATTATACCTGAAGATAAAAATGTTGATTTAGAAACAGATGTAAATATTTAGTACAGAGTTCTTGCTTTGGCTGCTAATGATTCTTTGATAAGTTTTAGAGTTTTATTAACAAAATATACACCAGTGATCCTGAGTACTAATTGCATTTGTTCACATATGGAGCTGGTTGATTAGGTTGGCTCTAGGAATAAAATTAGTTTTCTGAAATCCCACATTTTTTTTTTTTTTTTTGTTTGCTCATTAGTAACTTTTCCCTAATTTTTGTGCCCAGGAACCCAACGACAAGTCTTGTGAACAGGAGACAATCAGGGGTGAACAGGCTTCCCAAACCTGGGTGCACATCAGGATCACCTGGAACTATTTTCAAAACAGTGGTTCTCAATGGATTTGAAATTTTGATGACTGAGTGCCAGCACCCTCAGAGATTCAGATTGAATTGAACTGTGGCATGGCCTGGTTGGTAGGATTTCTAAAAAAAACTCTCCAGGTAGTGCTATTGTGAAGGCAGATTTGGTTTTAAACATACTGACTTTGGAGCCTCAACCAAGAAATTTTTATTTGGTGTGTCTGGGGTGGGGTCCAGGGATATGCATTTGAAAAACTCCCCAGTTGTTTCTGATGCTTACACTTATTTGCAAACTACTGGTATAAATGAAAACCGCTTAGATTTGGAATGACACAGATTTGCTGTTAATTTCTTTTTTACTGCTTATTAGTAGGTAACTTACTACCTTTGCTAAGTCCATTAACCTTTCTAGGCTGTTTCGACACCTGTAAGCGGGGGATAACAGACACTGACTTCACAGCCCCACAGTGGAATGTAGTCGTTCCTCACCTCACTCTGGAGCCAGGCTGCTGGAGTTTGGATTCCAGCTCCTCCACTGGACACCGGTGCATCACTGAGCAGATTCTCTGATCCTGGGTTTCTCAAACTTTAGTGTGCACATGTGGGGAGTGTTCAGACGCAGATCTGAGGAGCCTGGGATTCTGCATCTCTAACCACTTTCCAGGTCATATGTATGCTGCAGGCGGGGTGGACACTGTAGGACAGTGCACAGTGAAAATGTGCATCCTTTGTTCAAAAAGCAGGTAGAGGGCCACCTGGGTGGCTCAGTTGGTTAAGCATCTGACTCTTGATTTCAGCTCAGGTCATGATCTCAAGGGTGTGAAATCAAGTCCCGTGTTGGTTTGTGTGTTGACATCGTGGAGCCTGCTTGGGATTCTCTCTCTTCTTCTCTCTCTACCCCTCCCCTGCTCATGTGCGTGCTCTCTCTATCTCAAAATAAATAAATAAATAAAACTTTAAGAGAAATTGTAAAAAGCAGGAAGAAAGTTCTTTTTTTTTTTTTTTAACGTTTATTTATTTTTTTGAGACAGAGAGAGACAGAGCATGAGCGGCGGAGGGTCAGAGAGAGGGAGACACAGAATTTGAAACAGGCTCCAGGCTCTGAGCTGTCAGCACAGAGCCCAACGCGGGGCTCGAACTCACAAACCATGAGATCATGACCTGAGCCGAAGTCGGCCGCCCAACCGACTGAGCCACCCAGATGCCCCAAGAAAGTTCTTAAAGGTACTGAAATGTAAAGTTTTTTCCTTGCTTCGGTGGGCTTACTTTCATGGTGTATGTTATTTAATGTAGTACTAAGTAAAGAAAAACTAGAGTTTTAAATTCTTAGCATGAAACTCATGATTTATCTTTAAATTATACAGTGTCACTTTTAAATGCAAATATAAAAGCATTTAACTTGTGTGTGGAATCACCAAAATTACACAATTCATATTTCATTGCTTACGAGTCCATACGCATTTCATCCTTACTGGAATTCTGCTGCACAAACCTAACTCAGCTGTTGTTATTTTACTTTGTGAGGCGTTCACGATCTAGAACATTTTCTACCTTCCAGTTATTGATGAGTAAGAAAGAAAAAGGAAGAAGAAAAAGGAATTATGGTTGCCCTATCTCCTATCTTGTCTTTTCCTTCTATCTCCGTATTTTCAGCGTAACCGGCTGGCTAACACAGGGACGTGATGGGAGTAAGAAAAGATATGAAAGGGTTTCTTGGTAGTTTGTGTTTCTTAGAGTGCTATTTCTTTCTTTCTGTGTTCAAAGCAAATTCTTATATGAAAGGGCAGTGTGGTTTCTTGGTGCTGCCAGCATTCTCACTTGCTGACTCATGGACTTAACATGCTTATGTTGTACTTGCTTTGACTCTTGTTGAACTCCCTCACCTCATGGGCCTACTGGAATTCAGTGCTTATGGGCATCACAAGTGCCATTTGCAAAGGGGGCGTCAAGCAAAGGTTAGAAAAATCCATATCCCATTCAGTTCCATTTAGAAAACACAAATTGAAAGATAAAATTAAGAATCTTAACATAGCAGAGCATTAAACCAAGTATGGCCATCCCGAATGAAGGGTCCTATGTGGAGACTGCATGGTAGCCTACTCTTGAACTTTGGCTACAGGGATCTAGTCTCCATACTACTATCCTCTATGTGTTACTATAAGAGGATAGGCAAGTAGGATCTCCGTGGCTGGCAGATACAGCGTATGGTAGGGCTCACCAAAGAATTCTTTGACTTTGTTTCCTCACTTCTCCCTTCTGAAGAAATAGCAGTTCAGCAGACCTTCAAAAAACCTTTGGGATGATCAAATGAGGCAGAATCACTGTAGGAGATAGTGAAAATGATCATTTGCTGTCGGCGTACTCCTCTTCTGGTGAAAGAATGAGTGATCCTTGGCGGGGTTGGGCTTGGCTTGGTCTCCAGCCGTAGGAAGATATATGTGACTTGCCATGGCCAGTTGTGGCAGCAGGCCTAGGAAGTCTAGTCTAAGGGTTCCAGGGAAGGGAGAGGAGGCCAGTTTCCCAGTCACTGGTGGGAGGAATGCAGCACTTGCCTGTATTTGTCCCTTGTTTTCCTGCTGCTTTTGTTCTCTGAGCTAATTCCTGTTTGAAGAGCTGATATTTAATTCAATAGCCCCCCATGGAGCCTTGTGCCTGTGATAGAAGTTTCTAAAAATCTCTCAGTCAACAAAATGATAACAGCTGGTCTTTAAAACTCTGGGAGCTCTAGACCAGGGAGGTGCTGGGGGAGGGAGAACCAAGGGAACTAGGGTTTGGGGCTGGGGAATGCACTATTTGTTAAAGATAATGAGGCAAAAATGTGACAGAGGTTTTTATTACAAATAATAGACAGAAGTCTTCAAACAACAGCAGAGAGTCATTAAAAAAAGAAACAGAGTTAAATAATTGTCTAATTAGCAGGCACCAAGAAGGCAAAATTTATTCCATTAGAACTTCTTAAGGGAGAGTCAATAAATTCACAGCTGGGTGTTCACTTTCTCAGGAATGCCGAGAATGTGGATTTTCCTGGTGCCAAATTGTTCTTCCGTCCCTTTGCCAAGCTTCCTTTCTGATTAACTCAAGGTGAGTCTTGCCTCAGCTGCTTAGGCTCAGTTGCTTTACCGAACCGTGTTGTTAAGTTCTGGCCCAAATAGTGAGCCTTTAAGGAGTCAGGAACCACAGGGACCACTACTATTAACAGAGCTATCGGCTAACATTCATACAACCAAGCATGTTGACATACATGATTTCATTGAATTCTTGTAGCCGTTCAGTAAGGGAGACTGAGCCTGTGTAAGTGAATGTTTGAGTATGGATGGTGTGTTAGCTTGGGCAGCCATAACAAACTACCATAGACTGTATCACTTAACAGAATTTTATGTTCTCATAGTTCTGGAGGCTAGAAGTCAGAAATCAGGGTGCCAGCATAGTGGGGGGAGGTTTGTCTTCCTGGCTTGCAGATGGCTGCTTTCTGTCTGTGTGATGGAGAAAGAGGGAGGGAGGGAGTCAAGGACAGGGGGTAAGAGAGACAGGACAGTGAGAGGGAGGGGAGTCAGGGGGAGGGAGAGGGAAAGGTAGAGAGAGATATCTTTCTTTTCCTTTTCTTATAAGGCCACCAATCTTATCCGATTAGGACCCCATCCATGTGACCTCATTTAACCTTAATTACCTCCTAAAGGCCTTACTGCCAAATACAGTCACAGTGATCGTTAGGGCTTCAACATAAGGATTTGGGGGAGACATAATTCAGTCCATACCAGATGGCAGCCACCTGGTGAGAACACAAACCATCTGCAGCTACACAGCTCACTGTCTGCATTAAAATAACCTTATTCCAAGAATCTCTTGCTCAGGAATGTAATGTTACAAATAATTATTATTTGGTTAAGGAACTTCCTGAAAATCCATTTATCTTAGTAAAAGATTATTCAACTAATCTCTCATTAGAGTAGATAACCCCATGTATCAGGACGATACATTACTTTAGCAGACTCATCAAACCACTGTTTATTCTTTTAAAAAAATGTTTATTTGTTTTGAGAGGGAGAGCACAAGCAGGGAGGGGGAGAGAGAGAGAGGGAGAGAGAGCATCCCAAGCAGGCTCCATGCTGTCAGTACAGAGCCCAGTCCCAGGAACCATGAGATCATGACCTGAGTGGAAATCAAGAATTGGATGCTTAACTGACTGAGCCACCCAGGTTCCTACCACTGTTTACTCTGTAAGACTGTCTTGCAACCCTCACCTTGCTGTTTCAACTAATCCTAAACTATGTCAGGAAGTTGGCCCAATGACATCAGTCCCTTGCATTGAAATACCTGCCTTAAACCAGAACCCCAAATCTCATAAATATCCTTCCTAGAAGGTAAATCTCTGTCAAGAGCGTATTCTTCCTTCCTGCAGTAAGCAATGAACTTCAACTTTGCTTTATCAACAAGTTGATTAGGTGGTTTTATCAGGAAGTCAGCAGTCAACATTTGTTTGCACCTTGGCTGCCTTCAGCACTTCCTAGCTGTATGAGCTTGGTGCCCTCATCCATTTTCTTGATGTGTTCTTCCCCCAAACTAGGCTGCCTGAGAGAAGTAAAATATTATAAACTTTTGACTTACAATGGAATTATTTATCTGATTTCCTCCATTTCTAAAATGTTAGCAATAGTGGCTAACAGACACATGAAAAGATGCTCAGCATCGTTCATCATTAGGGAAATACAGATCAAAACCATGATGAGATACCATCTCACACCTGTCACAATGGCTAAAATGACTGGTGCAGCCACTCTGGAAACCAGTATGGAGGTTCCTAAAATAATTAAAAATAGAACTACCTAGCAATTGCACTAGTAGGTATTTATCCCAAAAGATACAAAAATGCTGATTTGAAAGGGCACATATACCCCAATGCTTATAGCATTGGCTGAATTATGGAAAGAGCCCAAATTTCCATCTGCTGATGAATGGATAAAGCATATGTAGTATATATGTATATGTAGGTACATACACACACATATATGCATACATACCTACATACATGCACACAATGGGATATTACTTGGTGCTCAAAAAGAATGAAATATTGCCATTTCCAACAATGTGGATGGAGCTAGAATTATTATGCTAAGTGAAATAACTCAATTAGAGAAAGAAAAGTATCATATGATTTCACTCATGTGGAATTTCAGAAACAAAGCAGATGACCATAGGGGAAGGGAAGGGAAAATAAAAACAGAGAGGGAGGCAAACCATAAGAGACTCTTAACTATAAAGAACAAACTGAGGGTTCCTAGAGGGGAGGTGGATGAGGGGATGGGCTAAATGGGTGACAGGCATTAAGGAGGGCACTTGCTGGGATGAGCACTGGGTGTTATATGTAAGTATTGAATTACGAAATTCTACTTCTGAAACCAATACTACACTATATGTAACTAACATGAATTTAAATTAAAAAAATAAATAAAATGTCATCAACTGTAAAATATAAACTTAAACACATTGGGGGACAAAAAAAGGAACACTGCTATACTAAGTATACACATTGTTTTTAATATGCATACCAATTTCAGAAATGATAAAATGTAGGAAAAACTGTTTTAAAGATTAAATTTATAGTTTTCTTCTAAAGCCCTCAGAGAGCTTTGGTGGGAAGGATGGAGGGTTTTCCTGAGGTACTTTTAAACCCATCACTACAGCTGAGTAGTTTCTGATTCCCTTTTGGGGGCAGGCCAGCCCAGCTTGGGGAAAAGGCAGTGAGCCTAAAATCATGTCCCATATGTTTGAGTTCCTCATGGATTTTGGTCATGGTCCCTATGTTTGCAGACACTTGGAATGTGTTTGCTGTAGGCTGGAACCAGCGTTTGCTTAAGGGAGGCCTGGGAGAGGGGCCCTCCTCTCACAGAGCTGGCATTATGCTTGGCTGTGCTGACAGAAAGTATTGATTCAGCCATCATTTCCTCTCTTACAGAGGATCTTTGCTCTGTCTCCACTCATTGGCCTCCTTTATTCCTTAGTCTTACCTCATAGCATATTCATGGTCACTGCAGATAATTTGGGCTGTTAAGGCACATCTTATATAGTACTTCCCAAAGAGACATCCACAGAGCAGGACCAGTATGTAAACGATGAGATAAGGATAGAAATTGAGAACATTTAGACATATTACAGTAATTTGACATTACCGTGAAACCCAAGCAGATGATCAGTGACATCATCTTACTGAATATCAGGGTCTAGAAACCAGTTCAGGTGTGTTACACCCATAGTGAGTTGTATTTGCTTCAAGATAACATACTGATCATGTGCAGTAGGACCACATACTGGCTTGTAGAGGGCTGAACATCAAAAACAAACAAAAACAAGAAAAAACGACCCAGAGCCACATATCCCATATGTGGCCTATAACCACAGATATACTGAGATATACTATTATAAAAACTAGTTATTTTTATCTGGAAGCTATACTTGGGATTTCAGCACCTGCCACTGTGTATGTAAGATCTTAGAACACTGACCTAGACACCAAGAGTTCCCAGTTCAGCTGGTTGAGAATGGTTTAAGTTTAAAAAAAATTTTTTTTAACGTTTATTTATTTTTGAGACAGAGAGAGACAGAGCATGAATGGGGGAGGGTCAGAGAGAGGGAGACACAGATTCTGAAACAGGCTCCAGGCTCTGTCAGCACAGAGCCTGACTCAGGGCTCGAACTCACGGACCGTGAGATCATGACCTGAGCCAAAGTCGGCCGCTCAACCGACTGAGCCACCCAAGCGCCCCAAGAATGGTTAAAGTTTATAATTCACTTGTCATTATTCTGCATACAAAATATGATGCTATATTAAAAACTTTCTAGATGTGGACATATATGGATTGCCTATTCCTCACCTTCATGAAAATATAATTTGAAGCAAGTTTTAAATAAACTGTAGATATTAGACATAGATCAGCATATTCTCTCTAGCTGTGGTATTGATCAGAACATGACCTTTGACTGTGGCCTCACTGGCCTCACTACCAGAGAGAGTAAGAGGCCTTTTTGGGCTGTCAGGGTTGGTGTTTTTTTGGAGTTAACAAAATAAGCTTTTTTTTTTTTTTTTTTTTTTTTTTTTTTTTTTTTTTTTTTTTTTGCCATAGGCTTTCCTTTAGCTGTTTTTCTTTATCAAAGCAAAGGGGTAAGATGCCCTTTTAGCAGTCATTGTTTTTACAGGTCAATTTTCTATTTTGTCCTTCTTCCACTAAAGAGAAACAAACTGTAACAATGTCTCCTTAGTTAAAATAAAACTACACTTGATTTAAACTGAGCATTCCTATCAGAGTTCTTTCCTTTCTTTGTCTCCAGTAATCCTTTAACATTCTTTAAGTTTCTAACAATACCTGACAAAGTCGTTTGTTATGTAATATCTATAAATTTTCCTGACAGAGTAACTTAAATAGTTTCAAGTAGACTCAAAATGCTCTTAAAATTTTTTTTTATAGTGTAATTTCCTTACTTGCCATATCTGTTTTCCTTCCTTCCCTCCCTTTTATCATATTTACTTGGGAAATTTCTCCTGATCCTTCCAAGACACTCCTTAGGTTGTATAGTGTAATTAAGAACTCGGATTTATCAAGTTCCCACATTTACTAGCTCGGTGACATGTGTAAATTACTGTACTTAGCTTCCCTGTGTCTCCATTTACTTAACAATAAAAAGGAAAGATAATAGTACCTACCTAATGGGGATTATTATAAGGGTTAAGTGGGATAATTCTTCTAAACTAATAGATATTAGGGGCCCAGTAAATATTAGCTATTCTTACTCTTAGGAAACCTTTCTAATGGGTAAACTTGGCATTGTTTCCTTCCCTCTAAAACTGAGCTCATTGATCCTCCTGGACTACCACATTGCTCTATTCTTCCTTTTAATGTTCTGCCATGTGTCTGTCTCTCCCACTAGACTTTGAATTTACCCAAAGCAGATTTGTGTTTTCATCTTTGATTCTACAGTATCTTATCACATATCAATGAATATTTGTTGAACTGAATTCAAATGAGCTTCTCTCTTCCATCTTTCCAGCACATTGGCATTTTCAAATGCAAGGCCAGTGGGAATGCTTACTTAAAGACAGATTCCTTGGTCTTCATAGAATCAAAATTTAGGATTACTGAGAATCTTCATCTTTAACAAGCATCTCAGGATTCTTAAGCTCAATAAACCACTGACCTTCATCTTTTCAGTGTGTCCATGTTGGGCAACTTCTGTATGTCTTAGACCTGTGTCCTAGACTTTGCCCGTAGACTCTGTAGTCATATGCTTCTCTTAGTCATCATTAATTTACATTGCCTCTGGCTAATTTCAATCCTCATCATCTGTTGGCCACAATCTTGCAGTAGCATTATTTGGCAGACAGACCCTTCGATCCCCATGATTCTTGCTTCTAAGCATCCATCTTGTTTGTGGACAGGACTTGGGACTTCCTCTAACCAGTAGAATACAGAATCATGATGGGATGTATGTGATTACATTACATAGATGAGTCTCTCTCCTCTGCTGGCTGTGTTGGGAAACCACGTGTGTCAAAGAATTGTAGGCAGCCTCAGGGGCTGAAAATGGCCTCTAGGCAACAGCCATCAAGAAACTGAAGCCCTCAACTCTATAATCACAAAGAACTGAATTCTGCCAACAACCTGGGTGAGCTTGGAAGCATATTCTCCTTCACCCATCAAGCCTCAGATAATATCATATCCCTGACAACACCTTGCTTATAGGTTAATTAGACCCTATGTAGAGGACCCATCTGAGTCTGGACTCCTGACCCAGAAAAACTGAAATAATAAATGAGTGTCAATGCAAGCTGTTAGGCTGTGGTAATTTGTTTCATGACCATAGAAAGCTACCACACATTCTAATTAGTGTTCTTAATTTCTTCTCTCTTATTTCCCTTCCATTTCCTATCCATCCCAAAGACTTTCCTTCCTACCACGTATAGAGACTCTGAATAACCAACTCATATTATTTCCTATCCCCAAAATTTTCATACTCCTCAATCCCTACAGAAGAAATACAGACTCTTCAGGGACTGGACTGTACTCTCCTTGTTCTCACCTCAAATGGCCTTTCCAGTTTTGTTTCCCACCAGATATCTCTGTGTCTTGTATCCCAGAGATAATTTATATGTACCTTACACCTTCACATTTGAGGCCTTTGCTCAGATTCATCCCTCAACCTGCAAAGTCTTATCTTTTATTCTTTCCTGTCAGTGTTTTTATACTATATCCATCTTAAATCCTTCCCTCTTCCTTCCATGCAGAATGAGTTGTCCTTCTGTGGGGCTTCTGTAAACATTCCTTGTACCTCAGGCTAGCATTTGTTTCATTCTGTCATATTTTCTAATTAGTCATTTGTGAGGCAAATTTATAAGCTCTTTGGGAACAGGGACACTGTTGCCTTCATCCTTTCTGGAGAATAGCATTCTGCATTTTCTCGGACCTCAGTGTAGACTTCCTGTGTATTCTTTGGCTGATATTTGCTTAATTTACTAATCCAAGTTCTACGAAGATGTTTTCAAATATTTTAAAATCCCAAAAGTCCTTTAAAACTGAGGAAGGGAGTAAAGAGGTATTAGGCCCAGATCTAAGAAAAGCATTGTTATGAACCTAACACTAGAATTACAGTCAATTGTGATTCTCAAAAGCTCAGATTGTTGATAGGTCCAGAAAGAACCAAGGTCCCCACTCTACCATGATGGTATACATACCACATAAATGAGTTCTCCAAGGCTTTTGAACTCCAAGTCAAAAGTGAAGCTAGACCTATGTGGTTGAGTTTCCCTTTTCTCCTGTGTTTGAGAATAAAGCATTAAGAGGGATGTTAAGGAAGTAGTCATAGCATCTAGTATCATAATAGACAAAATATCAACCTAGGTTTTCATTGGTATTATTAGGGAGTATGATGGTTAATTTTATGTGTCAAGTTGACACATAAAATTGTGCCTAGATATTTGGTTAAACATTATTGTGGTTATATCTGTGAGGAGGTTTCTGGATAAAATTAATATTTCCATTGGTAGACTAGTAAAGGAGATTGTCTTTCCCAATGTAGCCTTATCCAATCTGTTGAAAGTCTGAATAGAACACAAGGCTGACTGAAAAGAATTTGCTCTTTCTGCCTGTCTTTGAGCTAGGACAGTGATCTGCCTTCAAATTCAGATTTGGATTGGAACTATACCATCGACTCTCCTAAGTTTCCAGCTTGCTGACGTAATTGTGTGAGCCAATTCCTTATAATAAGTCTCTTCTCTTGGGAGTAGTAAGTTGTATACTAGTAACTAGTAAACTGTAACCATCTATATCTATATCATCTCCTATAGGTTCTGTTTCTCTGGAGAACCCTGTAGAGAGGGAACATGGTTTACAGGCTATAGAAACTATTATTTTGATGAATCAATTCAGTTAATCAGTTCTTTTTTAACATCTGTTAGATTCAAAGCAATGAAATGTACTAAGTACTGTATAGGAGGACTGTGAAGATAAAGGAGTTTTCAGCCTTACAGTAAGTTTTTAAACTTGCTCTTAAACTATCATAAGGCAGGGATTTTAAGAGCCATGAGAGAGGTTTCAGTGGAAGGGAAGGCCACTTTGGCCAGCCAGTTAGAGGATGGCTTATAATACAGGCAGCACTAACTTGGGCTCAGTTTTCTGTTAATGTTACTCAATTTTCCAACTACTGTCCTTGTCTTATTTATATGGAAACAGCCTTCAACTCCTCAGGTTAGTGTAAACATGCATAGGACATGTTAAAGTCATGAAGGCACTATTTTAAAAAAATATTTATTTATTTTTGAGAGAGAGAGAGTGAGGGATGGGCAGAGAGAGGTGGGAACAGAGGATCTGAAGAGGCCTACGCACTGACAGCAGCGGGCCTGATGTGGGGCTCAAACTCAGGAACCATGAGATCATGACCTGAGCCAAAGTTGGATGCTCAACTGACTGAGCCACCCAGGTGCCCCATGAAGGCACTATTGTTAATGAAGTTTTAATAGTCATTCAATCAAATAACAGCATCAAAATAAATAGAGCAAAAACTATCAAGGGGAAATAGACCAAAACACATTAGTACAAGTAGACTTTAGTAACTTTTCCCCAGTCCATTGACAAATTAAGTAGACAAGTAATTAAAGATGTAGAAGATCTAGAAAACATAATTAACAAGGTAGACCTAATATAAGTACATCAATCTATAGTGTACCATTTCTGAAAACAGAAAGTACCTTCTGAACAAGTGCTGTGGAACATTTACAGAAGTCGCCTGTGTTAGGTCCTAAAGAAGGATTCCAAAAACTTTCAAAACCACAGACAACATTCACAGAATCCAATATAATAACATGAAAGATTAATTACTAAACTAGAAAACAAGATATTTCTACCACTTGTACACTGAAGCCTCTTTCTTAAGTTGTTCTTAGGTTAAAAGTAAAATCAAGACTGGAATCAGAAAATATCTAGAAAATGAAGAATATGAAGACATTACATATCAGAACATGAGGAGTATAACTAAAACTAAGCTTACCAAAAAAGGTGTGGTTTTAAATATTCATAGTGATAAAGTGGAAAGAACAAAAAGACAAACATTAGCCATCCGTGAAACTACAGAAAGAACAAAATTAGTAAATACTCCTAAGTAAAACAGAAGGAATTAAGAAATTAATTCAGAAGTTCAAAAAGTCAAAAACAAAATGATTGACTAATAAATTTAAGAACTGTCTTATAAGTAAACCCATTAAAATAAACAATCAACTAGTTTAATAAAGATATACAGTAAAGAAAATACCATTTGCTGACATTTCTGTAAGTATAAGAGAAAGTCATGCACAGAGTGATGCTGCAGGCTCAGTTTCTAGGCTCTGTTTGCTGATATGGGTCCTTGTTTTGACTTGTAGATCCTGGTAACGTCTTTCTGGATAGGCATGTGCTGGTTGGTCCTATTTCCCATTGGGAAAGAAGACATTGGCTGCCCATGCATTACAGGGATTTGATTGTGGATCTCAGCCTCTCGAGGCATCGTGAGCCATCTCTCCTTTCCTCCCTGCCTTTTCTGCTTCTCTGTTCCTCTGATATGAGTGCCACAGAATGAGAAGGCCCTGGAATGGAGATCATGCTGCCTGAGTTCTGATCTGCTACTGTACATTTCTGCTCTTAAAGTGGGTATTCTCAGATCAAAATCTCAAGCAATTGGAACCCAGTTTCCTCTTCTGCAAAATGAAGGAGATTGGATCGATAATTTCTGAAATCGCTTATAGAGATAATGTTTTTAGGTTCAATATCTTTTGATACTCAGTGTCTTATTCTGACTTCAATGGTTCCTCGGTTGCCCTGCAATCTCTTCCTCCTCCAACCTAGTGTAGCGTCGGACAACCAGCCAGAGGACACCATGGCCTCAGATTTCTTTGACTTGGGTAAAATTGTTTTTAAAAATTTTGTCAGTGAATTTTTTCCCATGAAAATTTGTATGAAAATTTTTTCATTGGTTTGTTGTGCCTGTTGACAGTGAGTTCAATAGGAACTGAGCTAAACTCTAGGTGCTTCTTTTACAAGCCATGAAATGTATTATCATTTCCCTTTATTGAATCCTGCTTCATTCTGCCCATTTTCATGTGAGTTCAGGGTGCCACAATTGACCAGAATGGCCAACCATTCCAGATTGTTTTTCTTCCATACCTAAAGGGGAAGGTATTATATATTATGTATTTGGGACCTTTTCAGAGTTAGTCCACAGACAGTAGAGCTACTATCAAAAACTTAAAAACAAAAACGCAACCTTCTCTTCTATTCCCATGAAAAGGTTGGAGGAGGGGCAAGTTCTGCAGACACTGACCTACAAAGGAAGGAGGTCTCGAAAAACAAATAACCCAGTGAAGAAATGGGCAGAAAACATGAATAGACACTTCTCTAAAGAAGACATCCGGATGGCCAACAGGCACATGAAAAGATGCTCAACGTCGCTCCTCATCAGGGAAATACAAATCAAAACCACACTCAGATATCACCTCACGCCAGTCAGAGTGGCCAAAATGAACAAAATCAGGAGACTATAGATGCTGGAGAGGATGTGGAGAAACGGGAACCCTCTTGCACTGTTGGTGGGAATGCAAACTGGTGCAGCCACTCTGGAAAACAGTGTGGAGGTTCCTCAAAAAATTAAAAATAGACCTACCCTATGACCCAGCAATAGCACTGCTAGGAATTTACCCAAGGGATACAGGAGTGCTGCTGCATAGGGGCACTTGTACCCCAATGTTTATAGCAGCACTCTCAACAATAGCCAAATTATGGAAAGAGCCTAAATGTCCATCAACTGATGAATGGATAAAGAAATTGTGGTTTATATACACAATGGAGTACTACGTGGCAATGAGAAAGAATGAAATATGGCCCTTTGTAACAACGTGGATGGAACTGGAGAGTGTGATGCTAAGTGAAATAAGCCATACAGAGAAAGACAGATACCATATGGTTTCACTCTTAGGTGGATCCTGAGAAACTTAACAGAAACCCATGGGGGAGGGGAAGGAAAAAAAAAAAGAGGTTACAGTGGGAGAGAGCCAAAGCATAAGAGACTGTTAAAAACTGAGAACAAACTGAGGGTTGAGGGGGGGTGGGAGGGAGAGGGGGTGGGTGATGGGTATTGAGGAGGGCATCTTTTGGGATGAGCACTGGGTGTTGTATGGAAACCAATTTGACAATAAACTTCATATATTGGAAAAACAAAACAAAACAAAACAAAACAAAAACAAAACAAAAAAAAAGAAACAAAGGAAGGAGGTCTTTATGAGAACAGACTTTGCAGCATGTTTAACAGCTCTTCCTCCCAGATTAGGTCTGCTTACTAAGATACTTACCAGTCTTCCTGTGCTAAGGAGCCTGCATCTGTGTCATTATTATTATTATTATTATTATTATTATTACTCTCTACTGAACACTGAGTGCCTGCTCTCCAAGAATACCAGCTCCTTTCTGCAAGGCATCACCTTTTGTGAGCCCTTAATACATGAAAAGAAAGCAGACAAAGAAGGGGAACTCAGTTTGCATTTGGAGAGTGAGATAGGAATAGAGGATAGAAGAGAGTTGACTTAAATTAAAAAAAATTATAAAATTCATTTAGACTTGCATGCTGAAGTGTTTCTTTGCTGCTCTTTCTGATTAGAGAGAATGTCAGGGAATAAGTGATGAGCCAGCAGGCTTTGGGGTGAGGATGTGGCTTGCTCAGTGGTGGGACTGCATTTTCCGCTTTCTTTTACCATCTATGTGAGCTCAGTAACATAACTACTTAGTGTGAGTAGGAGGAGATGGGGAAGGAGACTCTTCTAAATCAGTAGTGTCTGTGAGATTGTTGGTATCGATTTTTCCTCCTGAATGACACAATTTAAGTGACTCTTGACAGGAATTTTCTTCTTGATGACAATTGACTTCTGATTGCCTAGACATCTCACAGCCACTAGCAGGAGAGACAGGGAACACTCAGAGTGCTCACCTGCAAGGGGAAGCTCAGAGTTTCTCCAATTCCTCTCAGGCTTTCCTCACTATGATGCCCCTAAACTGCTCCCATGAGGGCCCAGGTGGCAGCAAAAGAGAATTATGACAAAGGAGACAGGCCTGTCTGTTGTGGACTCTTGCTCTGATGAGCTTGGCAATTCTGATAATTCCCGACACATCTATATTAGTTTATCATCATCGTCCTCATCATCATCCTTTAGGGTGGGCCTGCAAAATTTCAAAGATATACAGATAGAAAGCAAAAATATTTTTAATCACCAGGGTAGTTTGCTTGCGGGTCACTAAGCATAAGAATGGCTGGTGAATCTTTTTTCATTCTGTCCATTTTCATCCAAGTTCAGAGCTATCATGTTTAATGAATAAACTTGGGAATTACTGATTCACATGTCCAGGTGTTATGCAAAGTGGAATTTATATGCAGCTTGCTGGACTCATGACTAACTGGGGAGAAGGAAACAGTCAAAAGACTCATTTTCCTGACACTCTCTGGTTAGAATATAAAAGCAGGGATTGAACCATCAGGAATATTGGAGACCCCCTTTGCTTTACTTTTTTGGACAGGACAATGAAAACAGTTATGTATAATGCCTACTCTACTTCCGGTGAGAACCTGAGGCAGCCTAAATTAAAACATGTAAAATAAGAGAGGTGAATCATAGATAAATAAAGAGAGCTCAGAAATCTAGATGAAGGACAAAAGGTGTTGTACTAGAATGCAGTTAATGCAATTGAACACCCACCTTGGCTCTGATGGAAAGCCAATAACAATAGCAGTAGTAATAAGGATAACAGTAATGGTTGCCATTTTTTTGTACCAAGGGGTTTTTAGACATTATTCTAATCTTTACAACAACTTCATGAACAGCAGTGATAACAACCCAGAGGCTCAGAAAAGACAAGTGATTTGACAAGAGCTACAGATAGAGTAAGTAATGGAGGCAAGATTCAAATTCAGAACTTTACAAGTTCAAAGCACATATTTTATGGTATAAACTGTCTTTGCAGGACACTAGTTGCTGTGTGGGCCACAGGACGAGTTACTGAGATCCGAGATGCCTGGCAGCTCTAGTAAAGGCACAGTGTTGGGAAGAAATGCCCAATCTTAGAGCCATTCACTGGTGAGTTGTTTTGGAATGTTGATTGCACATGTGTAAGAGGAGGCTTTCTGGGGTTCTTACTGCTTCAGTTTCTGGGAAGAGAGTCCAACTCTGAAGGCCTTTGGGAAATTATCTTCCAGGGTCCATATTTCCATTGTAGGGAATACAGAAGAACCACTAAAAGTACAGTGGTTAAAAAAGAACCACTAGAAGTGCAGTGTGGGTTTCACCAACTCTACAGGGGATGCTTTAGTTGCTCTATGGTGAGATAGGAAGAAAGGCTCACAGCTTGACCTCCACATGATGGTCTGAACAAGAGGAAGCTAAGCCTGGCCTGGTTGCCTGATACCACCATCTAGATGGCATAGCTAGCTAAAACCCTACATACCAGAAACTAGGATTATGGTTAATTGTGAGTTGGGGGCTCTCGGTGGCAATGCTTTTTTTTTTTTTTGACAAAAATATACATAAATGGTAAGTATGTTTGCAGCCATAAGAGTCTCTGTTCTGTAATAACCATGTTAATGTTCTCATAAAAAGATATGGGGCAAGAGCAAAGTGACAGAAAGGCTGATTAGCATTTTATGACAGAATTAAGCTGCATGACAAATAACTCACTGGTTTTACAGCCCAGAAAAATCTACTTTCAAGTGTCGGAGGTGCTAGGATGTTTTTGTTCATTTATTTGTTTTTTATATTTAACCGTCAAGGTGTCCTGTGAGCAATTTGTAGAAAAACAATGCAATTGTGTTAGTAGTAAATATGACGATTAGTGCTAATACTTATTAATAATCCATTTGCTCCAAAATTTCTGTAGAAGTTACTATCTTCAGCTACAGGATTTTTCAACATACAATGGTTTAGAAGTGGATGAAGATGTTCAGACCACTACTCATCAGTGTCCTGATTCATATGATGGGTTTTACAAAATTGAACACTTCTTCCATATGTTCTCCCCAACTTTGGGGAAATCTCATTGAAGCTGCTATTTTGTGAGTATTAAAGGGAAAACAACTTCTGCTTTGCTCAAGATACCAGATTCTAGATTAAGAACTCCTTCTACACTTGCAGTTTCGTTACAGGTAAGGAATGGCAAGGAGTATAAAAAGGAAGACACCTTGCTTAATTCAGCAAAGTAAATGTGTATTAAATAAAAGATTAGGTTTTGTTTCTCAGTAGCTGGTTTTCTCATCTGCAGATAAAGGAATCACCCTAGGTTTCCTTAATTGCTGGTTGTAGATGAGGATATTAGTTCTCATTTACTTCACTGAGAGCATAATATTAATATATCTAAATTATCAACATTAAAAAAGAGTAAAAAACTTGCTCATAATTTTACCCTCCTAATAGAACACTGGTGATATACTACATCATGTATTTGAATACAAAGGGTGCAAAAATTCATCTCCTCTTTGTAATCATCCAATACGTTAGGTAATTGTTGGGGGTCTGCCTTGTGTCTAGCACCATGCCTGGTAGCTAGGGATGCAAGAAGACAATCTAGTGCCTGCTCTCCAAGAATTTCAGTCCATTTGGGAAGACGAAATGATTGAATGAAACAGTTAGTGAGCAATGCAGGGTTATATAATAAAGTGATATAAGATGTGGATAAAAATTATGCAGTTACTGTGGTCTTGATTGCATATATATATATATATATATATATATATATATATATAACACTTTATCCATTCTAATTGGTAACAAACACCTACTGGATTGAGAGTCGGGATGGTAGTTCTGGTTGCCACTTTCTGTGACTGAATAATCAGTGAAATGAAAGGATGAAAAGTGGAATACAATTGTAATCATAGTAAATTTGATTAGTTGCTAATATTTATTAATAATCCATTTGCTCAAAAATTTCTGTAAAAATTACCATATTCAGCTATAGATTTTTTCAACATAAAATGGTTTAGAAGTGGAAGAAGAAGTTCAGACTAAGAATAAAAGACCAGTAATAAGCCACTTAACATATCTTTTTTTTTCTAGATAAAATGAGGAAGATAGGGAGGTCTAGATGACCTCCAAAGACCCTTCTTGTTTGGTATTTTATAGCTCATGACTCTGGCTATTGTCACTGGGATGATTTCAGTTCTTTCCAGAGAGCCTGGGAAATGGAGACACTTGGAGAGTGCTTCTCTGAGGTAACATGGTCTATTAATCTTTCCTCATGAGTGGGCTATGGGGCTCTAGACCTAAGAGGTTTAAGATCCTAGCCTGGATAATGATGGGGCTGGAATGGCCCTTGACTGCAGAGTGTGGAGCCAAGATAGATCTGGCAGCACCAATTCCAGGGCAACGTTGGAATGAGGAGTCTAGGAGTCTGATCAACCCAAGTATCAGTTTATAACCAAACAAAGTACCACTTGGCAGAGATAGAAACTTAATGAGGGGAAACTGGATAGCAATCAGGTAGTGAAACAGAGCAGAGAGTCAGAGGCAGACTCTGAAGAGGTTTTCTGATCCCAGGAACGTAACTATAGGATGAGGAGGAAGCTTTCAATTTTAAGAACAGATGGAAGAGACTGTCCCATAGGCTGGAAGTGTGGTAGCCATCTTCATATGGTGCTTCACATGGACCCGTTTTTTTCTTGCAAGCATGGGACAGACAGATGGATTCATGTTTCTTGTCTTATCCCTTCCATGGGCAAAAGCGGGCCTCTGAAATGGTGGTTGTTTGTGGCGGAGGGTGCAGCTCATAGCTTGGGTGTGAGGATTTCTCAGTTCCTACTCCAAGTGTCTTTCTTACCTCATCCAGTCTCCATACTACACTAGCATAGTGATTTTTCTGTAGTAGATTGTCTCTGACCTTGCCACTTTTCTGCATGAGAACCTTAATAGCTATCTCTGTCAAAACTTAACATTTTAAGGTCTTCTACAATATGGCTTCAGTTTACTTTTTCAACTGTTTTGGCCACTTCTACCATGTAAGTATACCATATATATTCTGGCCAAATTATGGCCCTTAGTGTTTCTCAAATATATATTGTCTTTTTCCACTACTGAGCCTTCATTTATGCCAACCCTCTTTCCTGGAGTGCCTTTTCCCATTCAAAATCTTACCTATGATTCAATCCAATTTCAGTTTTCTCTCGTAAATCTCTTCAGAATGCTTCAATCACATGTAGCCTTTCTATCCTTTAAATTTATACAGTCAGTTCTCCTTCCCCTCACTTTGGAATTTATTATTTCTACCTTATATTTCTCTTATTTCTACATTTGCCTTTACTGTCGGATTGTGGCCTTATTTGGGGAGGAATCATGCGTCTTCAGCATCCTATATGACACCTGATACATGGTAAGTTCTTCTATGTCTGTTGAGGTTCTGATCCAGGCTGGGGGCAAGTGGATATACATTAAGAAAAAGGAAAGATAATAATATGAGAGCAAGAAGTACATCAATTTAGACTTCTCTTTTTTGGGGCATTATTCATTTTGCAACATTATATCCAGCCTTTCCCCCTCCCCGCCATACATACTTTTGCTATAAAACATAAAGCAGTGTAGGAAAAACTGAATTTGTTTTTTTTTTCACAATCACTAAACATATGCAAATAAATACAAGCCTATCTTGAATTGTTAATCCTTCAGTTGGAACAACTCATTTAAACTGCCCAAGCAATTGTGTCCAAACCCATGTGCCTGTTTCAAGCAAATTGCTGGAATGCAAGGGTTTCAGAAGAATAAAAATGCAGCTCATTCCTTTTTCCTTCTCTTCCTCCTCCAGGGAGCACACCTCCAATTATTTTCCAGCATAAATAAGCTGACTTTCTTAAAATTAACTTTGTGATGCTTACTTTAGAAACTTCTTTCATTCATCTTTGTGACTCTTCTTTTTGGCCCCCATGTTGTGCTCCCAAATGCTATAAGCCACTTGATGTAATTTTCTCCACAGTCTTCCTCTTCAGACTTCCTGGGTTCAAATCTCACTTCTGCCAAAGTACTGGCCCTGTGACCCTCCACTACCTTGTCTCTCTCTCGCTGCTGCATTTCCTTATCTCTAAAATGGGAATGATGATAATCAGGTTGTGGTCAAAAGAATACATGAATAGTACGTGCTGTGTAATAAATGTTAGCTGCATTAACTCTTACTTATTGTTAAGCTTAGAGCTGACCTCGTCCTCTAGAGCTATTTAAACTCTAGTGCCATGTGGCTGTTTCTTGGTCCAGTTGTCATCCATGGTGATTTCTAGACTGTCTTTCCCACTTGTCCTACACGGAGCCACTTCTTTTCCATCTTGTATCTGTGCAAGTTTTTTTCTCCCTCTTTTTATTCCCAGAGGTACCACTATCCTCTTATTTGTATGGAGACTTCATTAGGCTCTGACAGGTACCTCCCTTCATTGTCTTAGATTGAGAATAGTAATGGCTAATATCTCATGCTGCACTTTGGGTAAAGGCTAAGAGGAAAATTTCCACTATAAATGGCACTGTGCTGTTGGTTAGAGGCATAATGAAACTTTTTACCTTTCCCTGTAGCATTCAGGGAGACGAGGCAGGGCCTTGGTGGAGGAGCATTTTGATTTGAAAGAGCAAATCTAACAACAGCAGAGAGACTGAGGGAAGTGCTGTTAGGCTGCCTTCCAAACACACCATACTGTTGATTCTAACAGTAAAGGGGCTCTCTTTCTAATCACTTGGTTTATATTTCTCAGCCCTCTTGACAGAGGCAGTGGAGATGAAGGCCGCTATTACAGATGCGGCTTGTGTGCTGGAGTTAGCCAACTCCTGAGATTAAAAGTAAATTAGAAAAAAATGTATGTGATTTGTGCTTCTTGGGAAGCTTTTCACTTTTGTCAAGGGGTAAAAATAGCAAAGTTAATGCATGCTCTTTTCCTTTGATCAGTCCTAGTCGGACTGAAACCAAACTGGATTGGAAACTTTTTGTACCTTTTGACCCAAGACAGAGCTGGGCCCACAGTGGGCGCTGAGTGTTAGTTGACTCTGAGTTGCCTGCCTACCCATTAGCTGTTCAACTCATCCTATTCAGAACAACTTTCATCCTCTTATTTATTAATAGTTCCTAAGCTGCTACAAATGCAGTGTGTATGTAGCATCCTAGGTTTAATCGGTTTTTTAAAGATAAATGATCATCTGTTTTTTTCTGGAATGCAGTCCCTTTTCTTATGTAATCAAACAAAACAAAACAACAATGGCCCTTTTTGTTGGAATAGTACATTGAGATTTCATATCTTATTTATATTTATCGCCAACATTCATTCTTACCTATCACTCCCTCGTCCTTTTCAGCCTGTTTTTCTTTCCCAATGACTTTCTGTGCTTTGGAATAATTCTTCCTAAGATGAGGATGTTTTAGTTTATATACAGTTTCCATTTTTTTAAGTTCAGTCTTTTCTTTATATATTTAAATCCTTAGGGCTTTGTTTTCCATTTCTAAGTTTTCATCATGTGCACTGTTTTCCCATCCAGTATTATCAGCCTTGCTGGCTAATGTCTTCCCATTCCTGGTTCATGCAACTAACTGTGAGCACAGTGGTAGACTCTGAGAAAGCCCCTGGCAAATACTTAATAATTTGTTAAGTAATAAGCTGAAGGCATGATTAGATCATTTCCTCTGGGGAGACAGGGAAAATTTTCAGATACAAACTGAGAAGGGGGCATTCCATGGTTGGTCAAATCTGCCTTCATCTGTTAAAATTTATAGTGTTACTCATTCTGGCTCTTTTGCCAAAGCCATAGCTCCTGCTCTGATTTCTGGGATTAGGAAGAGTGAAGAATGAGTGAAGCTAGGTGGAAAGAAAGGGGGTTTGAGGATGAGTGAAGGGATGGTCATAAAAAGATGAGGGTTAGAACTAGG
Source organism: Panthera uncia (assembly GCF_023721935.1). Lineage (NCBI taxonomy): Eukaryota > Metazoa > Chordata > Mammalia > Carnivora > Felidae > Panthera > Panthera uncia. Next base: position 63,657,516 of record NC_064810.1, on the reverse strand, counting down.
GTCAGCCCTTTCCAACTAAAAGAGACTTCAAATTAATAACATCTGCTCATTCACACTGGCCTCATCAGCCTGGCAGAGTAGAAGAGGAGTTGGTTTTGGAGTGAAACTGCTTGGGTTGGTATTTCAGTCTAGGAACCTGTTAGCTGTATGATCTGGAAAGTAATTTAGACTTATCTTTCTCCCTCCTTTCCTCCTTCTCCTCGTCTTTCTTTGTCTCCTCTTCATTTCCTTCTTTTTGGGAGGAGTTGTTGGAACCTACTTCACTTGCAAGCACACTCTTTCTGAGCTACTGTATATATGTATTTTCCTACCTTCAGACAATCAAACTTTATTCCCATTTTGCATATGAGGTAGCTGTGATCAAGGAAAGTTAACTATTTTGGCTAAAGTCCCCAATCAAATAAGTGGTGGAAGATGGTTTTATTTTGTTTTATTTTATTTTGTTTTGTTTTGTTTTTTTAAAGTAAACCTAATAAATCCTGTGTGGGGCTCGAACTCATGATCCTGACATGCTCTACCAACTGAGCCAGCCAGCTGCCCCAAAATGATTCTTTAAACCCAGTGCAATACTTGTATACCATACCATATGGCTTGTATTAATCAGAGAATAGGTTGGGTTATATTGCAGTAACAAATAACCCCTAATCTCAGTGGCTTACATCACTGAGGGTTTTCTATTTTTTCACCCATGCTACCTTACTCAGGCAGTGGGATTGGGTTTGTTTTGTGAGCCTTTTTTTTTTTTAATGTTTATTTATTTTTGAGAGACAGAGAGAGAGAGAGAGAGAGAGAGAGAGAGAGAGGTAGAGGCAGAGTATGAGTGGGGGAAGGCAGAAAGAGAGAGAAACACAGAATCTGAAGCAGGCTCTGAGCTGTCAGCACAGAGCCCAATATGGGGCTCAAACTCATGAACTGTGGGATCATGACCTGACCTGAAGTTGGATGCAGAACCAACTGAGCCACTCAGGCTCCCCTGTTTTTGAATCTTTATTTCTTGACCCATGCTGGTTGAGACACATCTGTCTGGATCATTACTAATTTTATTGCATAAGGAAAAGAAGTCGTGGAAAGTCAAATGCTTGCTCTTTAAGTTTCTCCCAGAAAATATCACACTTCTGCCCTTTTAATGGCCAAAGCAACATACATGACCAAGCCTGACATCAACTGGGTTGGGAAAGTATAATCCTTGTCAGAGATGAGCAACATATTTTGGGGAATAATATAATCTCCCAATTTGCTTTTGAAAGTGTGGTCTATAAACCAATTGATCAATACCACCTGGGAGGTTATGCAAAATTCATGTTCTTAGACTTTGCCTGAACGCTAATAATCAGAATCTGCCTTTTAACAAAATTTCCAGGTAATTCATTGCCATTAGAGTTTGAGAAACACTAGTCTAGCATACTGCACAAATGTTAGTATTTTCTTAAAATTTTTTATTTTTAAGTTTTTTATTTTTATTTTTTATTAAAAATTATTTTTTATTTATTTTTTTAAAATGTTTTCTCATTTTTTTTGAGAGAGAGAGAGAGACAGAGCGTGATTGGGGGAGGCGCAGAGAGAGAGGGAGACCCAGAATCTGAAGCAGGCTCCAGGCTCTGAGCTGTCAGCACAGAGCCTGATGCAGGGCTCAAACTCACAGACTGTGAGATCATTCATTACCTGAGCTGAAGTCAGATGCTTAACTGACTGAACCACCCAGGCACCCCTAAAAAAAATTTTTTTTTAATGTTTATGTTTTGAGAGAGAGAGAGACAGACAGACAGAGACAGAGCATGAGCATGGGAAGGGCAGAGAGAGAGGGAAACACAGAATCCAAAGCAGGCTCCAGGCTCTAAGGTGTCAGAACAGAGCCTGATGTGGGGCTTAAACCCACAAACTGTGAGATCATGACCTGAGCTAAAGTCGGACACTTAACCAACTGAGCCATCCAGGCACCTCTAAAAGGTTTTTTTTATAGAAACGTTGTATATATTTATATGTATTTTCCAAATTTATGAGATATTTACAACCAGTAAAAGTACAAAGACTGATGTAATGGAATCCATGGACACACCATCTACTTTGTCTAATTTTAACATTTTGTATTTTTGCTTCATATATTTAAAAAAAGCATAACAAGTTCAGTTTTAGTACAACGTGTATATTTCCCTATTCCCATTTCTTCTCTCTTTTCCTGAACCTTTCATGGTCATTTTTTGCAAATTTTTCTACTTCATGTTTATGGGAAATCAAATAGCTATATCCTGGGTTAGGAAATTATAGGGAATGCATTGCAAAGCAGAAAACTGCTTTCTGGCCTTGCTGAAACAGCAGCCACACTTCACTTATCTAGTTAATGTATATCTAGGGTGCACTCACTTCGCTTATCTAGTTAATGTATATCTAGGGGTTAGGTCCTGCCTATACTCATAAATTCCTTAGACCATGTTATTGCATGGAATATTTTACCCTGTCTTAACTTGTTTTTCTGCACGTTTTCAGTGTGTTCTTACTGGCATGTAGCCCACTGACGTATTGCACATTGTTTCCCTAAATGCATGCTCAGTAAATACGGGAGCTTGAGCACAGCTCAGGGAGATTTCCCTTAGCCTCCCTCTCTCCTCTCTTGACTTGCATGGAGTCTTGAGTAATCCTTTCTGCCATCCTCGGCTTTGCTGGACAAAGCTGAACCCATGCATGTTCATGAATCTGTAAGAATTTATATTTTTAACCTTTATACTAGTAATATCATAGGATAAATATCTGACTGCAGCTTGCCTTTGTTGCTCAACATTGTTTCTGAAATTTATCTTTATGAACATAGTTATAATTCATTCATTCACTCATATTTGTTCATGTTACTGATTGCATAGCATTCCATTTACCTTAGTTTAGAGTAAGGTGATGTTTCTGATGATATACATTTGCTGCTTATAGTTTTTTTATCATTAAATTTTTGCTATAATAAGTATTTCTGAATATAAATTCTTATATACTTTTGTAACCGTTTCTCTAGGACATTCACCTAGGAGTAGTGTTGTAAGGTTGAAGATACATGTATGTTTAACTATATTGGATTTTACCGTATACCTTTCCAAAGTGGTTGTACCAATTTTTATTTCTACCAGCTATGTAACTGAGACTCTTTAAGGTGATAGCTTTGAAATGGGACAATATTATTGTCTTAACTTTCAATTCCTTAAGTACAAGTAAGGTTGAACATCTATTTTGTGTATTATTATGTCTTTTGGTTGGGCTTTCTATGCATTATCTGTTCACAAAAAGAACATGCTACTGGGTCATTTTAAATTGTAATCTACCAATCTTTTTTTTAAATTTTTTTTAATGTTTATTTATTTTTGAGAGACAGAGTGTGAGCGGGGAAGGGGCAGAGAGTGAGAAAAAGACACAGAATCTGAAGAGGCTCCAGGCTCTGAGCTGTCAGTACAGAGCCCGACATGGGGCTCGAACTCACGAGCCGTGAGATCATGACCTGAGCCGAAGTCAGATGCTTAACCGAATGAGCCACCCAGGTGCCCCTACCAATCTTTTAACTAACAATTGTAACACATTTATTGTGATTAATACAATAATTGATTTCATTTCTCCATCTTATATTATGCTTTTTCTTGACTGTGCTTGTCCTGTTTTTTCCCTTTTTTTACTGCCTTATATTGATTGTTATTTTTATCCATTTTCCCTTTTATACTGTTTGAAATTCATGCCTTCTGCTTTCAGTTTTTAAAGGTCATGCTTAACATTTTAAATGCATGTTTGGCTTAACAAAGTATTCTTTTCCCAACCAACAAAGAATCTTGGAATATAATTGTCCTTTTTCTTTTTGAACATTTATTGTTCGGTTTTAAGATTTGTCTGATTTTATATTCACCAATTATATTATTATTGGTTTTATAATTAATGCTTATTTAGATTAACTGCATTAAAATTTATTTGGTCATTATTCTTTCACGTAGTTCAGCCCTTCCTTGTGGGTTGAGAATCTTTACTAGAGTACATTATTGGTTCTTTGAGCAAGTATTTGTTGGTGGAAAGCTTTCTGACTTAATGTGCCTAAAGTGGTCTTTATTTCAGTCTGAATGGTGGTCTAGATTGATGAAGAATTCAAGGTTGGCATTATTTTCTTTCAATACTTCAATGATATTATTCCTTTGCCTTTCTGTTTCTACTGTTGCCATTGAGGAACGTATTGTTGGTCTAATTGTTCTTTTGTAGATGACCTGAATTTCTCTCTAGATGCCTTTAACATCTCCTCTTTGCTGTTGTGGAGCTTCACAATGGATATCTAGGCATGAATTTATTTTTACTTATTCTGCTCGTAAATAATTTTATATCCTGAAGTATGTCTTTCTCCAATACTCGGAAATCCTCTTCTGTTCTCTTTTCAGCTAATGTTTCCCATTTCTCTCTGTTTCCTCTTTCGGGAACTGCCTTTAGATGTATGTTGGGCCTTCTCGTTTTGTCATCCATATTCCTAACACTGGTTTATATTTTTTATCTCTTTGGTTCTCCAAATGTAATTCTCAGTAATTCCCTCACAGATACTTTCATGGTCATTATTCTTTCTTCAGGTGTATCTAATCTGTTTAACCTGTTAACTGAGTTTAAATTAACCATTTAAAATATTTATTTTGTAATTTACCTGACAATTCTATCATTTGAAGATCTTACGAGTCTAATTCTACTATATGTTTTAGATGCTGACTCTTGTTTACTGAGGAGATTTTCTTTACTTATTTTATTATTTTGTAGTTTGTATTGTTACAAGTTTTTTATTATAAGCTAATTCAGCAGTGCATTTTCTTTTTTCTTGTTAAAGATTTTATTTTTAAGCAATCTGTACACCCAACACGAGGCTTGAACTTACAACCCTGGGATCAAGAATCACATGCTTCACCAACTGAGCCAGGCAGGTACCCCTCACCAGTGTGTTTTCTATTTGAATCCTATTTGGCCTGGGTGGAAGCCATGTCCCTTTCCTTTGTTTTTCCTTCCAGGTGCTCCAGGGGCATTAATAGCTCAGAAACCATTTTATGGTTCCTGGAGTATGAGAGTGGTAAATTTACACTCAATACACTCACGGAGACACCTAACTGGTTATAAGTTATTAGGGTAAACTTTAATTTATTTCTAACAGTGCCCAGGCCACAACAGAAAAAGCTTTTTTGTTATTTCTCTGTGCTAGTAGATAGGTTTTTTAAGTTCACCCTTTTACTGAATTTACAGCCCATTGAGGTTTCTATTGAGGTTTTATGTGAAGTGACTTAATTCCAACTCTGTGCCTTACTTTATCTCCTGGCGCTATCCGGGCATAAAATCCAAGGGACTGGTTTACAGAAAGCAGGAATCCTCACCACCTCCCAGATTGCTGCTACAGCAGCAGCTTGCATACTTACTCCTGTGCATTCAGATCCCTCTTCGCTTGTAGTCCTTGGAATTGTCACTTGGTTTGTTACATGCCCAGCTCTTTAACGGATGTTTATATTATTTTAGCCCATATTTTCTGTGTGGTTTTTGGTCAGGAGATTTGTTTGATTTTCTGGTTCCCCAAACAGAACTCCCACTTAACTTCTTTAAGGTACTCTAGTTTATTTTTAAAAAGTCAATACATACTTTGCAGCTTTTCTTAAGGATTGGATATAATATATGCAAGATATATCTCAGTGTCTGGCAGTGTCTTGCACATAGTAGATATTTGACAAAATGGTTGTTACTATTTTTATTATTCTTAACACATGAATAAAACATGAAAAAATAAGCCATGAAAATATGTTGTGGATTATTTATTATCATTAAGAAAGCACTTCTGGGAATATTCCATGGAGTAATAACTTGGATTGGTGCCCAACTCTTGATTAGCTTTTTTAAAAAAAATTTGTTGAAGGCCTACTGTGGGGTTAGGACTCTTATATTTTATAGGTTTCTCAGTTCTTAGTATGGGATACATTGGCACCTTTAAACCATGTTCTGCTTTTCTTGAGAAATTTTTAAAGTTTACATTGAATTACAAAGCCATTTTTAAGGATACCACAGGGATTAACTTTATAATCTATCATTGTTTCTTCACTTAGCTATCTGGCTGTGGTGTCATCTCCTACCCGCTTTGTACTTTCTTTTGCCAATTCAGTAAAACACATTGTGTATTTATGCGTACCATGTACATATTGTTTAGGGCAATGTGAGGGATACAGGTGTAGCTTAGGAACATGTTTTCATGATATCTTAGAGTCCTTTTGGAAAGATAAGGTATCTAAAATTATAAATAAGAATAATAACTAAAAGTCTATGTACCAGGATCAGCTAGGGGGGTTCCAAGAAGTAGAACATGTGAGCCTAGGTTTGTCAGTAGGGATGAATCATTCTGGTAGGAGAGGAAGAGCGAGATTATTCAGGCCATGGAAACAGTATGAGTGGAGGCAAGAGGGCAGCAGCATGGTGTCAGGAAAAGGAGCTCAGTACCCGGTGATAGAATATTTAGATTGAAGTTCTGGCAGCGTGACCTTTTATGTCCTAATCTGGCTCTAATACTATCCTCTTTGTTTTGAGGAATTTTGGGGAGGGACATTCTCAAGGCATTGGGTAATATATCAGTTAGTATAAATGAGAGAAACCCAATTAAAATTTTTTTAATGTATTTATTTTTGAGAGAGCATGAGTGGGAGAGGGGCAGAGAGAGAGAGAGGGGGGGACAGAGGATCCAAAGCGGGCTTTGCGCTGACAGCAGTGAGCCTGAGGTGGGGCTTGAACTCACACATGTGAGATCTTGACACTTAACTGATTGAGCCACCCAGGTGTCCTGAGAGAAAACCCAATTTAAACTAGCTTAAATTAAAAAAAAAAAAAGAAACATGTTGGTTTACTTAACTGAAAAGATGGAGGGTCTCCCTTCGTATGTGGTTTGATACAGAGGCTCATAAAGTGCCATCTGGATTTGGTTGTCCTTTATTCCTCAGCTCTCTTTCCCTTAATAGTTGGCTTCAATATCAGGTTCCATATGATAGCTGTTAGGGGAACCGGGTTTCCATCTCATGAGGTTCCAATCTTGTGGAATTCAGTAGATCCAACCAAATATCATTGCACCTCATTAGTCTTGTTTGGATTATTATCCCAAGGGCATATAATAAAATGCCTAGAAATAAACCAAGTAGGTGAAAACCTGTACTCCAAAAGCTATAAAATACTGATGAAAGAAATTGAAGATTGACACAATGGAAAGATATTTCATGATCATGGATTGGAAGAACTGATATTGTTAAAATGTTTATATTACCCAAAGCAGTCTGTGGATTCAGTACAGTCCCTATCCAAATACCAACAACGTTTTTCACAAGACTAGAACAAATAATACTAAAATTTGTTTGGAGACATAAAAGACCCTGAATAACCAAAGCAATCTTGAGAAAGAAGAACAAGCCCGGAGATAACACAATTCCAGACTTTAAGATATGCTACAAAGCTGTAGTAATCAAAACAACATGATACTGGCACAAAATAGACACAGATTAATGGAACAGAGTAGAGAACTCAGAAATAAACCCTTGCATATATGGGCAATAAATCTATGGCAGAGGAGGCAAGAACATGCAATAAGGAAAAGACAGTCATTTCAAATGCTGCTAGGAAAACCGGGCAGCTACATGCAAAAGAAAGAAACCAGACCACTTTCTTACACTGTATGCAAAAGCAAACTCAAAATGGATTAAAGACCTAAATGTGTGACCTGAAATCATAAAACTCCTAGAAGAAAACATAGACAGTAATTTATTTGACATTGGCTGTAGAAACGTTTTTCTAGATATGTCTCCTCAGGAGAGGGGAATAAAAGCAAAATCAAACTACTGGGACTACATCAAAATAAAAAGCTTTTGCACAGCAAAGGAAACCATCAACAAAACCACAAGACAATGGATGGAAGAAGGTATTTGCAAATGATGTATTTGGTAAATGGTTAATATCTAAAATCTGTAAAGATTTTATGAGACAACACCAAAAAAACAAACAAACAAACAAACAAACAAACGAAACAACCCAAATAATTTGAGTAAGAAATGGGCAGAGGACCTCAACAGACATTTTCCCAAAGACATGCAAATGGCCGCTAGACACATGAAAAGATGCTCAACATTATTACTCATCAGATAAATGAAAATCAAAACTACAATAAGATATCTACACGTGTCAGAATGGCTAAAATAAAAAAAAAGACAAGAGGTAACAAATGTTGGTGAGGATGTAGAGAGAAGGAAGTCTTTGTGCACTGTTGCACATGAAAACTGGTGTAGCCACTGTGGAAGACACTATGAGGGTTCTTCAAAAAATTAACAATAGAAATACCATATGATCCAGTAATTCCACTATTGGGTATTTACCCAAAGAAAATGAAAACACTAATTCAAAAAGATATATGCACCCCTGTTTTTATTGCAGCATTTACAATAGCCAATGTATGGAAACAACCCAAGTGTCCATTGATACATGAGTGGATAAAGAAGATGTGGTGTGTATATATATATATATATATATATATATGTGTGTGTGTGTGTGTGTGTGTGTGTGTATACACATATACACACACACACACATATATATACACACACACACACACACACATATATACAGTGGAATATCACTCAGCCATAGAAAAGGATGAGATCATGCCATTTACAATAACATGGGTGGACCTAGAGAGTATAATGCTAAGTGAAATAAATTAGAGAAAACCAAATACCTTATGGTTTCATTCATGTATGCAATTTAAGAAACAAAAGAACAAAGAGAAAGAGACAAATAAAGGACATGTGATACTCATTAGGCCAGATCTGAGTCAGAACACTTGGAATGGAGTTCTATTTGAAGCATATGGATTGAGAGAAAAAGAGGGACTAGTTGCTCAGTTGAAATGTTGTCTCTGATTATTTTTAAAGGGGTAGGTGGATCCTGGCAGTCAAAATAATGCAGAGAGCGGAAGGGGTTAATATATGGACAAATATTACAGACAGATAAATCCTTATCACATCTTGGGCAACAGTCCCAGTCTCTGTGAGACTCAGTGTTCCTCTTTGTAATGGTCCTTATAAGAAGGCTTGCTTTGAGAACTCAGAGAGCTGGTGAATGGGAAAATATATTTGTAAATTATAAATTACTGTAAAACTATAAGTTGTCTATGTGTTACATGGATAGGAATAGACAGAAGAAAATGAGGGGGTATGGGTGGACTTTGGATATGCTAAATTAATGTTTTTAGATGTGGCCCCTAGGAATCACTAAAGTCATTGTCATTGCAAAAGACAATGCTGTGTTAATATCATATGGTTGATCATCTTGTTCTCCAGAAATTCTTGTGCTCTGTCTTCTCTCTTCCTCTATTCAGATTTTTTTCTCCCTCATGAATGTAGACTAAGCAAACATTAGGGTTCTAGATTATCTTTAGTAATTACCTGGGTCTCTCATATCACCTTGGAATGAATGAAAGATAGGAAGAGAATGGAAAGATTTCTAGGCCCTAGATTTCCAAATTATTTATTCTCTTTTATTTCTTGTTGAAGTTGAAAATGCTGACAGTATGTCCTGTATTGTTTTACAAATAAAGGTGTTTATCCTTTGCTCTACCCTGTTTTCCCAACCTCATTGCTCCTTTATATTCTCTGGATTATAAAGTATTGCTAGATATCCAGGGAGCTGAAAGTGCATTATCTGGTTGGCAATCCGTAATAGACAGGAAATCAGGTTATTCCTTTGAAAAGATTTCATAGGAAACAAGCCTGTGAGCCAGCTCTTTCAGACTCTGAACTCAGATAAATTGGATAGATTTTCTTTTCTGTCTCCAAACATAAGACAAAATTTGGGATGATTCCATTGGAACAATAGCTATTCTCCTTCGGCAGTTTATATTTTGTGTGACTATCCAGCTCTGCCTATGACTCTTAAGATCCTTTTTTCCGATAACCTACAGTGTGCTTCTTGCATTTTGTATCCTGTGTCCTCTGTTCGTTGCAACCATCCCTCCTCTCTCATGCAGATAGGCTCTTTATGCCAGTGAGAAGAGAAGAAGTTACGTGTTTTCTGCTCAAGAGTTAAGAGAAGGTAAAACGGATGGCTGTGGGCTGGCTCTTGGGTAGTGGATTGGTTTGAATTGCTGGATGAGTTTGTAGTCTGATTCTGGGTCTCTGGTTTGGAAAACAAACAACAATTTAATTCTTCACATTTAAAACAGTGCACAAATTTTTTTTAAATTTCAAACTTTTCTTTCTGTCTTGTTTTTCATAGGGCTAAATACTTGGTCATAGTGGTGATATCAAATATTGCTAGTATCCACTTACACAATACTCATTGGCTCTGTGAAGACTGAGTGTGGCCTCTGACTCATGGCTGAAGTAGCCAGATGGAACACTAAGAAAGGGAATGTTGCTGATCTGTGGGTCTTAACATGAAGGTAAAAATCAAATGCAGAGTTGCCTGACTGTTGAGGTGGTGGTTTAAGTCACGTGGGCTGAAATGGGATGCCTGGGTGGCTCAGCTGATTAAGCCTCCATCTCTTGATTTCAGCTCTAGGTCATGATCTCACGGTTCATGAGATCGAGCCCTGTGTCAGCCTCTGTGCTGACAATGTGGAGCCTGCTTGAAATTCTCTCTCTCTCTCTCTCTCTCTCTTTCTCTCTCTCTCTCTCTTTTTCTCTCTCACACACACACACACATACACTCTCTCTAAATAAATAAACAAAAAAATTAAATCATATGAGCTGACAAATTGAAGCAAGAAGAATTTTTGCAAGTTTTTAAATTTTTTTTATTTTTTTAAAATTTTTTAAACGTTTTTATTTATTTTTGAGACAGAGAGAGACAGAGCATGAATGGGGGAGGGTCAGAGAGAGAGGGAGACACAATCGGAAGCAGGCTCCAGGCTCTGAGCCATCAGCCCAGAGGCCGACGCGGGGCTCGAACTCATAGACCGCAAGATCGTGACCTGAGCTGAAGTCAGACGCTTAACTGACTGAGCCACCCAGGCACCCCGCAAGTTTTTAATCATAAACCCTCCATTTGCCTGTATCTAGGAAGCTGACTATTTGCTGATGTCCACCAGGTTTTCACTCTGGAACTCTGAAAGCCTCTTTTTGGGCTTGGAAGCCACTAAAAAGAAGGAGGAACCTAGGGACTCTCTTGCCCATCTACCACCTAGGCCAGAGGCTGAGAAACTATACTTTGAGTTTAAATCCTGGCTCTGCCACTTACTTACTGGATAACATTGAACTAATTATTTAACCTCTCTCTTAGTTTCTTCACTTATAAAATGGGGATTATAGTAGTATTTTACCTGTGTTACAAATTGTTAGGATTAAATAAGTACATTCATGTAGAATGCTTGTAAACTAGCACACAGGAAGACCTCAATTGTTTAGTATTAATTGATGTTAGTTGTTATTATTATTGGTTCAGAATCAGAAAATATCCTGTGACATCAGATGGGAGAAGCATTTTTCCTTCCAAGTTCTCAGTTATGTTACATGAAGTCTTTTCTGTTTATTTTCTCAGAATAACCTCTTTTACCTGACATGCTTTAATTCAGCATGTGGATGTAAACACACATACGTGTGTGCATGTATGCATACACTTATGCATGTATATGCTAGTTTTGACAGGGAAATTTTGATTGCAAGAAGAAGGAGAACCTCACTTGAGCTAGCCTAAGAAAAGGGAAATTTGAGTTTGATCACAGCAGGCATTCAAGGGTAGGAAACAGAGGCCACAAGAAAACAATCTAGAATGTTATACCATATCATTGAAGCTACCCCCTTTGTTTCTTTTCTAACTGGATTCTTTCTGTCTCCTGTCCCATGATTTTAAGACTCCATAGATATATTAAAAATTTCTTGTGCATGGGTTTATTCTGGGTTGTTTTTACTGGGTCAGTTAGCTGTGTCTAGGGGAAAGGCAAACAGGCTATAGAAATTTAAGTAGGGGAAGGTTCTCTCTTGGGTGAGTTTCCAGATAAGTAGGATGTTATTGGAACTATTGGTGTAACTGGTAATCAGCCAAGCTCCACTGTGAGGTACCAACTTTATAGAATTGTTAGGATTGTATGAGTACATAGATACACAATACTTAGAACACAGCACATAATAAGAGCTCAGGGCTGCTTACTTTCTTTGTGTCTTGGCAAGTTACTCCCTTCCTTCAGTTCTCAGTCCCATTATCTATAAATGACAGTCTTAGCCTAGGTCCTAGATACTGCTGTGGAGCATGGTTCTACCTAAAGATCAGTTGATGCTTTAAGTGAGCAGTGATGTCTGTGTTTCTTCCTCATCTTATACAACTTCCCAGAGTAGGTTCCATTGCTGGGCTTCTCATTAAATTTCTTTCTTTTACTGGTGTGAATAATTAATTGCCACTATCATTTAGACTCCTAGCAACAAAGTTCTGTCCCACATCTCCTGTGGTGCAGCATGTACTTCCTGGGCAGATGAAGAAATAACAGAATGTGAGAAATCTGTTAGCAATTAGCACGGCCAACTGGACTTTCTCAGGAGGATACACAGGATCCCCCTCCAAGAACAAGGACTCTGCTCCTCCACACCAAAGAGAACCATCTGATGTGCTCAATATTTAATAAATGAACAGAAGCTCTAATGAGGTGGAGACGTTATACATGGACAGTTTTCTCCTGAGGGATTAGTGGGGCAAGCTTCCTCCTGAGATCACATCAACTGTGCTGTTATGATTTAACCAGAGGCCTTGCCTCCTCCAGCAGGGGAGAGTTCACAGCTCATTTTTCACCTGTCTGGCATAGCCTAAGATGTGCTCACTCCTCTAGTCTCAGTTCTAGAGTCTGGCTTGAAAGATGCGGTAGGAACCCTTCACCCTTCCCTGTGGTTGTTAACCTCTCCGTGCGAACTTGATAATTCTCTCTCAGTGGGGAGTTCTCCCTCCATGGTGGAAAATTCCATGTGGGTCAGTGAACACAGGACAATTAGGTTATTAAAAAACTTCAAAAGTCTAGTTGTGGGCTGGAGATGGGAACAACACAGGACCGTGGATAAACTGGTGAGGTTTCTGAGACTAGAACTTGGATGGCTGTGACTATTCAAATGCTGTGGGTCAGCTTTGGTGCACGCACATCACTCGGTCTCTTTTCCTACAGGGAATGTTGTGAGCTCTAGGCACACATTTCCTGCCACTTAACTGTCTGTGTGTAGGTCCCCTGGAAGGCAGGTAAACATGCTGACTCAGAACACTGAGCCTTGGGTGACGCTGAGGAGGATCACATGGCTCTTCTGGTTCTTTCTCTTGGTTTTGTTCCATGTTATCCTTCTGTTCTCCTGCCCTGTCCAATTCTTTCCACTGCTCTGGTTTCTTTTCTCCTGCTTTTTACCTTTTGCCAATCATCAAAATCTCAGGACATGCCACTGTTGCGGTGGTGATTGCCAATATGGGAAACCATGGACTATTTTATTGAGGTTTATGTTAAAGAGTTGATTCCCTTGACATCAGGAATGGTGGGTATGAGAAAAAGACTCTAAGCAAGTTTTCTAAGCAAGTTTGAGCATCACCTTTCTATGACTGACAGCTTCTGTCTAAGTTTTGATGATTTTATATGAACTACTTCACACCAGTAATAGGAGTGGTAATGAGGAATCCTTATGTATGTGCAGTGGTGGGGGAAGGAGGGTAGTTTGTGAAGAACTGGGGTGGAAGGGGTAGTGGGGAGTAAAGGTTGCTTATAAGCCTAGGAATTACTTAAGATAATAAACCTCTGTTATTGAAAGTTTGGGATTGAAAAGGGAATAATAAAATAGTAATCAAAAATGTGCTAAAATGAATTTGATGCAAATGAGATGCAGAGAGTGCCCTGGATGTGTTGGAAGAGGATGTCAGATAATTGGAAAGCGTACATTCTGGCCTACGCATGGCCAGTGCCAATCTCTTCAAGAATTCTCTGGAGCCTCTTACTGCAAAACCATTTTAAGCTGAACAGGGACTTTTTTTTTTCTTCCTGTCAGTTAGAGAGTTGTGAATTTTTATCTATTTTAGTGTTTGTTCTATTGGGAAATGGACAAGTTCTGGAGAGGAATCAGGAACAAGTGTTGGCAGGCACTCCATACTCTTCCTGAGTTCAGCCAAGTCACCTTCATCTAGCAACTGCCTGGCATGAGAGAAGACATGGTGGAGGGGAAGGGACATAGGTCTAGGAAAGACCAGACTTAAGGCACCCAGTTCACACTGACCCCTGATCTTTGTTCTGTGTGTGAGGGTTCTTCCTAGGTTGGGCCTGAGGAAGAAGAACAGTTAATTAGATTGGTCAGGTTTCTAAGCTGCCTTTAGCAATAGGCAGGGTTCAAGTCATGTAGCCATGTATGGTGTTCTCCCTTATATGACCTCCTGCCACTAAGCTGATTACTAAATTGAGTTTGAGCCTTTCCTGGGAGCATCTATCTCTCTCTGTCTCTATACACATGCCACTGAGACAAGATCATCCTTGTGTCCAGGGAAAAGATAGTAAGCACTTAGCTTTCGGGTATAGGGACAAGGACTTCTTCTGCAGCGATGCAGTTCTCAGTCCTCAAGGTCCAGCCCTGTTTTGTCCAGAGGGCCTTGCATTGCAGCACCAGGTCCTGGCCACCACTATGCTTCCCCTCTGTCTGCTGTTTCTTAGGTTCCTTTGAGCTTTCCCAAGGGCTGGTGGGTACAGGTGCCTGGCAAAGTAGGATTTAACATAACCCTGTCATTCTTTCTGAAGGCCTGGCAAAATCAGTCCTGCTCTTATCAGCAAAGGACAGAAATTTTGCCAAATTTACTCTCTCCAAAAGGATTAAGTTATTCTAATCTGAAACCAGAGAAAATGGAATGTGATTTTTAGATATGATAATGTGGTCTGCTAATGTTTATCTAGGCAGAGATAATAAGCCAGGATATAAAGCTGTGGGAACAAATGTGTGAGGGGTCAAAAAAGAAAAAAAAAAGGATTTCAGACTCAGAGGAAGGCTTTTGGTGCTTACTGGAATGGTTGTAGACCAAGGAGAAGGAAATCCTGGTTTAGGGAGATTTGATGGGCAGAGTCCAGGGCAGCCAGCTGTCAAGTCATGATTATAAATCAAACTGTTAAATGGAAAGTGGGTTTTACCTTAGAAGAGAGAATGTTCTTTTCTGGTGACCAAAGGACCTGGGTCCTAGAGAAGAGGCTAGAGGAAAGAAGGAATACGAAGGGAAAACTGGAAAAGGAGATCTGTTTGGGTGTCTGAATCTTTCATAAACCAAGCTCTCTTCACACTAAGAATAAAGTACTCTGGGTGCTTTAATCTGTAGGGTGTGATTTGTTAATATGCACAGGCTGGGAGGGCACATTTTCCAGAGTAATGGTGCAGTTTGCCAGGATGAAGGGTAGTGATCCCAGGAGCACGGTGTTTGGGAAAGAACAGCTTATACCCTGGGTGAAACCAGAAAGTAACTCAAAATGTAGCCACTGAGTGGTGAAAAGAATCTTAAATCATTTATGTGTTCAAATCTTGACTATGCCAATAATTAAAAAGCACCTTGGAAGAGTTTCATTTCCCTCTCTTGGCATTAGTTCCTTGACTGCAAATGAGGAGCTGGTTATATGACTGTGAAGCTCTCTTTAGCTCTTTCTGTGCTCCTGTAATTTGTTTGGGAACTGGTCTCAGCTGTGCTTTGTCATAGGGATCTTGCATCTTCACTAAGCACACCACAGGCTCTCCATTTCTACTGTCAACTCAGCAGCAGCCCTGCTCCCTTCTGAACACTCAGCAACAACCCCTACCTCCCAACCGTGATCGCATGATTCTGATTCTTTGGAACTATATTTCCCAGAGTCCCTTTTCAGCAGGTTCTGTGCTAGATTTGGCTGATGGGAGAGCTACTTTTATAAGATTTAGAAGCCAAAGAGAAAGAAAGGCCATGAGTTACTGAGGTAGCTGTGAGCAGCATATGGGCTATGTCAGTGGTTTCTTGGCATTCCCCTGAGAATCAACTTCTTTGGTGTTACAGGCAGCTGAGATCATTGGTAGCTACTTCCCTGTGATTCTTGCGTTTGTAGATCTTCTGAAAGCTAGCACCAGCCTCCCGGACCTTTGAACCTCCAGCCCTTAACAACCATTTTGTGAACCTCTAATTCTCCATATTAAATCTCTTCCTGCTTTTGTAGTATATGATTTCCTGATTGTTACAGTTAGGGTTCTCCACAGAAACAGAACCAGTAAGATGTGTATATGCATAGAAAGAGAATAAGAAATTGGCTCATGTGATTGTGGAGGCTGGTGAATCCAAAATCCATAGTGTGGACTGGTAGGCTGGAGACTAGCAACACCAATGGTAGAGTTCCAGTCTGAGAGCCAGCAGCCTGAAGACCCAGAATGGGAGATGGTGCAGACAGAGTTCAAAGACAGTCTGCTGGATAATCAACTTTTGCTTGGGGAGGCTGGTCTCTTAGTTTTATTCAGGCTTTCAACTGACTTGATGAGGCCTGCTTATTTTATAGAGAGCTACCTCCTTACTCATAGTTTCCCAATTAAAATTTTAATCTTATCCTAAAATTCCCTCCAATTTCAACACATAAAATTAACCATCACACTGATTAAATCCTGTTTGATAAGGCTGTAGGATCCAAGAAACAGAACCTGAAATATGAAATGTGGTATTGGTTATCCAATTTAGTTAGACCTGAAATGAGAAATGATCAGGGAAAATTGGAATGCTGGTAGTCTATGGTGTTTGGTGGTAAAAACTTAGTTTTCATTTATACTTTAGCATAAATAAGTGCCTATTGGATATAATGCTTCAGGTGACAAAATGTCTGTTGTGATAGAGTGTTATGAAGGAAATAATTAGTTGTACGGCTATGGGGGATGGATGGTTCTCAGTGCATAGGAGAGCTTAATGAAGATATGGGATCCTTAGAATAATTGCACATTTGGATGGATTCATTTGAATATTTGGACTTCGAACTCCAAATCATCCTGAACCTCCCTTGTCAGAAGAAGCAGTTTCTTCTTCCATCTCTCTGGTGGTTTGTCTCCTCGTTCTTAACGGTCCTGGAATAAAATAACCTAAGATAGGAGAAGCTTACCCCCGACTATCTCATTTCCAGTAGACCCAAACTAAGATTGGAACTCAGCAGCCTCTGGGGATAAGACACAATCTAAACTTGGAGGAAGTTGCATATTCACCAAAAGAAGATTTTATCAGTAGATTCCTTAAACTTTATACCAAGGAGTAAATATTGTGGTGTTGGATTAGGCTGAATTTATCAAAATAGATTTGAAATTTTATTTCAAACTACTGAAATTGACTTTACCAGTTGCTCACTTGGTGGACTTAAGTGTGGACTCAATTGTGGCTTGTGGTAGATGCAGTTGAGATGCTAGATTTTCCTGACTAACATGTAGAAGGATAAATCTAAAGGCTTAACAACAGAAATGTTGGATTAGGTTTATCATACATGACTCCCTTGCTCCTTCATCAGGAGGGCCTAGATAACATTCTCTTAACTGAAGTGTGGGTAAAGGCATTAGTATTTTTGAAAAACTCATTAGTGGTTGTCTTCCATAGGCTGAGAATGGTGCTGGGAAATGTCATGATTACAATGAACTCCCTTAAATAAATAGGGATTTAGATCCTGGAATGTCAGGGAGCAAATGATAACGTTTCAACACCAAAGACATGGGGTGAGTGGTTATGGTAATGAACAACAGTGCCAGAGCACTAGTAATCATAATGATTTTATACAGAGAGATTTGGAGGAATAGGTAGTTAATCTTGGTATCTTTAGGACTAAAATGGATTAGAAGTCTACTAGAGTCTTACTTGATCTGAAT
This sequence comes from Panthera uncia, assembly GCF_023721935.1. Classification (NCBI taxonomy): domain Eukaryota; kingdom Metazoa; phylum Chordata; class Mammalia; order Carnivora; family Felidae; genus Panthera; species Panthera uncia. Next base: position 63,639,694 of record NC_064810.1, on the reverse strand, counting down.
AACTGAAAAACTGTACATCTAGTGAATAGAGAGACCTGACTTGTTTCACAAAAATGGTGTTTAAATTCCTTTCACACAATTTCTATGCTGGAGATAGTTGCAGAGCTAATGATGCTTGAATGAAAGGAGGAAGTCTCCCTTTGAGGAAGAACCCTACAGGACTGCCACAAGTATATACATTTGTTAGTCCTCCTGGCCTTCCCCAAAACGTTGTGCAGCCAATTTCTAGGAATTCTGTGCTCTTGGAAAATGAAAAGAAAAACAACAACATATTTTTTGTAATTCCTAGACTTTAGTTCTGAATTGATACTATCTACAGGGCTCCAGTGTACTACTGTGATCTCCCAGTTGGAGTAAGGATTTATAAAATCAGTTGGTACACGGATTTTTGGCTTTAGTCAGTCTCTCAGTGAGTGCAGTGCATCCACAACCCCACCCTGTGGTTAGTTTCTCCAGTTCCTGAATGCATAGTTAGAAATGACATACTTAGCCCCTTGGAAGATCCTTCTTTGGCTACCTAACTTGTAGGGTTAGGACAATTATTGTAGGAAAGGCCAGACAGAAGCCCATGGGACTGTCTCTCCCATACAAACAGTAAACCAAAAGCTATATTCCCTTGGGAAATTAGAGAGTGCTACCATAAAAGCATTGCAAGATGCTAAAGTGTGATTCTCATGTCATCACCATTTAACATGTGTATTTGTTCTACACAGAACACAACTAGATCTTGAAGGACAATGGATTCTGTTAAACCTAATCAAATAGTAACCCCAGTTTCAGCTACTTTTTTTAGATATAGTCTCTTTCCAAGAGCAGATATCTGCATGTTAAACTATTCTATTTATGGCTTTGGCTCTGTTGTCCTTTTTGGTATTCATATCCATCTTGTCTTTCGTATCTTGTGTGCTCATCGATCCACCCATTGTTTTTCTTTAGCAAAAGACCATTAGATGCTGTTCTTTCCCTGACAGGGACAGGAGTATGCCTACTTTTGTGTACCTCATGCCTATGTCAATTCTCAGACTCTCTTATATGGAGTCTGCAGGAACCTTATCATCTCAGTAACCCATAGGCCATCATATTAATCTTCTACATTGATGACATCCTACCAATCGCTGAGGTGAGTAGAAAATATACTAAGTGTCCTCACCAGCATATGGGCGGTGGAAATATTAGGGTTCATCACTTTAGAGCAGTGTTATAGGAGCTCAGTGATCTGCAATGTTGAGATGATCAATGTGTTAGACAAGTGGCTGCATTTTAGATCCCCAGTCACTAATAAGGAAATGCAATATTAGTTGACCTCTATGAATACCATGTTTCAGTGTGATGCTTTGACTCTTACTAAATAACTCATAAGACTGCCAGTTTTGAGTGGAGCCCAGCAAGAGAAGGCTGTGCAGCATGCACATACAGACCGTAGTGTTAAGGTGCCCTGCAACTTGAGTCTTAGAAAATCAGATCCTGTGGAGTGTCTGTGACAGATAGAAATGTTTTCTGGAATTCCAGGAAAATACTGAATAGAAAATCACAGGGATGCCTGGGTGGCTCAGTTGGTTAAGCGTCTGACTCTTGGTTTCAGCTTAGGTCATGATCTTGAGGTTTGTGAATCTGAGCCCCAAGTCAGGCTCTGTACTGACAGTGTGGAGCCTACTTGAGATTGTCTCTCTCACTCTCTCTCTGCCCCTGTCTCTTTCAAAATAAATTAATTGAATTAAAAAAAATTAAAGAAAGTCACAGTGCAGGGGCAGCTGGGTGGCTCAGTTGGTTTAGCGTCCAGCTTTGCTCAGGTCATGATATCACATTTTGTGAGTTTGAGTCCCACATCAGGCTCTGTGCTGGCAGCTTGGAGCGTGGAGCCTGCTTTGAATTGTGTGTGTGTGTCTCTCTCTCTGCTCCTCCCTGCTCATGCTCTCTCTCTCTCTCTCTCTCTCAAAATTAAATAAACACTAAAAAATAAATTAATTGGAAAAATCACAATGCAGACCCCTAGAGTTATGAAATATAATCATACCCTGTTGAAAACAACTCTGTTCTTTTACCAGGCCAGGATCTTTGACCACTGGACAGTATGTGACCATGCAACCTGAATTACACATCATATACTGAATGTTATCTGATTAACCAAGCCATTAAGTTTGGCATGTGTAGCAGCATTCCATAATTAAGTAGTAATGGTGTATCTGAGATTGGATTTGAGTAAGTCCCAGAGGTAGGAGTAAGTTGCTTGAGCAAGTGGTTTGAACTCCAGTGGGATCTACTTTTTCCATATTGCTGCCTCTTCATCTCACACATTATGGACTCAAGGAAAGCTTCTTATGATTATTTGACTAGAGAAGGAAAAAAACTGGGGTCTCTGATTTTTGATGATTCTTTCTGATGTTCTGGTAACAGAGAGGAATGGACTGCTGCTGCATTGCAGGGGTGGCCCGAGAGGACAGTGGGAAGGGAAACCGACCTATGGGAAGAACTTTGATAGATAGTGAGAGGTATAGGTCTGTACTGGGCAGTGGCAAAAATTTTGGCTGGTAGGATCAAGAGTAGAGACTTGGGGATAGGGACCTCTGAGGAAGAGGGCCTTTTGGAGGGCATAGGATTAAGAGTTACCTTAAGGAAAACCCATAAGGATTAAGTTGTTACCATGTCACTGTTCACCAAAGGGCAACTGCTGTGGGGAAGACTCTCAGTAATCACAGGGACTAGATGATCTGTTCTGTGATGGCTGTCATCTTCTTTCCCCAGTTACTTCACAACTTGCTCATCAACAAAGTGGCCATGTTAGCATGGGTAGACATTATTTATTAGCTCAACAACATGGATTTTTCCTCTCCAAAGCTGATCTGGCTGCTATTGCTGAGTGCCCAAAATGTCAGCATGTCAATGGCAGAGACCAAAGCAGAGCTCCCAATATGGCAACATTCTCCAGGAGGACCAGCCAGCCACCTGGTGGCAGGTTGATTACATTGGACTCCTTCCATCACTGAGGGGGCAGCAATTTTTGTCTCCCTGGAATAGATGCATAATATGGACGTTGGTCTGATGTCCATTGCTGCCAGCACCACCATCTGTAGACATATTGAATGCATTATTTCACTGTTCTGGTGTCACACACAATATTTTTATTCTGACCAAGGACTTTTATTTTGTAGCCAAAATAATAAATTAAAAGAAAGTGAGGGGAAGATTCACACCCCTGGGATTCACTAGTCTTATCTTGTCCCTCATTCACTCAGAAGCAAAAGCAGTAAATACTCAAAACTAGAAACGCACATATTATACCATTTATCCCACTACCAGAATATAGGTCTAGAAGACCAGTTATTGCTTCCCAGCTCCACACGTTTGGACTCTGCTGATTTAGTAGTCTTAGTTCCCACATCTCTTCACTAGAGGATACAACATTGGTTCTTTCTGAAAGTTGAGATAATAGTCTGACCATTTAGGGACTGTCTCTACTACTGAACAAAGAGACAAAGAAGGGAGTTATTGTATCACTGGTGGTTGATTGTGGGTATGAAGGAGAAATGGGAATACATAAGGGGAATAAAGCAGAGTGTGTCTCGAGCCTAGAGGATTTAATTGTGTACAGTCCATATTCACTGGTTAAGTTAATGTAACTCTACAGTAACCCAATATGGGCACCTTTAGAATGAAATTTGGATAGTTGCAGCAGAGAAATAGGTATGACATGCTTAGATGCTGACTTATTATAAAGGGAACATGGAATGGATGGTAGAAGAAGAAAGTTTAACTATGACCTTGTGTCCAGTTGTAAAAATGAGGACTGTGATAACTATGTACTTTTTGTTTTTCTTTGATATCAGTTTTTTCTTTGTATCTTCTCTCTTTTCCGTGGTTTTATATGTGTTAGTTGTGATTAATTTTATTTTACTATCTGTTTAGTTGTGATTAATTTCATTTTAGTATCTGTTAAAGAAGTTCTGTGACTAAAGGAGAAGAGGAATTAACACTGCCCCGAGATGGATATAGTTTTTTTTTTCCCAGGAGAGGATGAGTGTATCTACATTTGTAAGAGAGGTAGATGCATCATTTTAGGGAGACACGTGAAGTCGTTTCTAACATTGGTTGGAAAATAAATATGGTCAAAAGGATTTTATGGATTTCAGTTGAGAAAAGGGGTAGATTGTCTTGGATAATTTGTTACCGAATCAGCATCAACTTTCCCCTTACACAATCACAGGAAAGCCTGAGAACTGCATTTCCCAGCCTCTCTTACTGGCCTAATCCCAGGTTATATTCTGTCGAGAAGCACTCCTATGGAATTCAGAAGAGGTAGAGAAGGAGAAGCCATTACTCTTTGGCAGCAGCTGTGGGCAGACACATAATCACAACGGCTGTGGACATAGTGTTTAGCCAATGCTCTGGGCATCCTCCTGGGAGTCACACACATTGTGCTGCAGGCAGCTGTGGCCACTGGCAACAGCTTCCTTATGATTCATGCACTCTTGGGTTTTCCAGAATATGACAATGGCCTCCTTGACCTGTACTCTCTCAGCCCTAACAAAAATTGTGCCTTCTTCTAATTCATTTATGAAACCCCCTCTTGCTTTTAATATCTTGAGGCAAGGCTATCTCCAAGAGTTATTACTAAATGAAACCATTTTTGACATGTCTAAAATTAACCTCTTCAAAATGTTGAAAATTAGGAATAGTTTTCCTCATTGGAGCAGTTTCTTTCTTGAGGGCCAGGGCCCCTGGGAGGTCTTGGTTTAATGCTAGGAATTTTGAATCCTTAAGTGTACCAGCTACTATATTTAGAATAAATTAAAAGTAGGGTGGTTGTGCAATTATATTCTTTTTCTCTTAACACCTCCCCCCAACATACATCAACACACAAAGTTTTCAATTTTGTATATTGGGTAATAACAAAAATTTATTTTAAAGCATTATTGACATTATTATAATTTTTCTCATTGATTTTTTTTCAGTTAGTGAATATAAAAATTGTGCCTGTTCTGAAGTGCAGATCTTTAAAATATTTTGACTTCAAAAACATTTCCCCATACTAAAATGATTGATTTCTACTGCCCTCAAGTACAAAATATCTGCGTGGTTTCCCTCCCATCCTTGAGTGTGGTGAAGGAAGAGCGCAGCACTTATAGACAGAAAGCATGAGGTTGTGTTATGTTTCTTGCATCTTGCGGACTGTGAAATCTTGGATAAGTCACTTTTTCTCCTTGAGGCTCAGTGACCTCTTATACACAGAAGGAATGAAAATAGTTGTTAGAAGTAGCCACATGAAATAAAATATTTAAAAATCATGTAATGCAAGTGTGTTATGCTGTGGTCAACTAGTCCTGGAGAAGTTCTGAGCTGTTTAAACACATATGATAAGCATGTATCGGATTCTTCTCTCATTAACCCAGGTTTACTTCAGCCTGCATTATAGACAAAAATAATCAGGGTAGTGTGAGCAAAGATTGTTTATACCTTATGGTTTGTTTATTTTGCAGTAAAATTTTTTTTTTTTTTGCTTACTGCTTATTCTTTCCTTCTTGTATTAAAGTATTTTGTTTTATATTCTAAGCTAGCACAAAGGGAAAACTTATCATGAGAGTATAGAGAACTTATTATGGATCCCAAGGGCAGGGAAGCAGACTTTAATTAGGGCATTGAATGAGGAATGGAATATTTGTCTCCTTCCAGAAGTCTCTTTGTTTTTCTAGGACCTGCTTCTCTGATCTACATGGAGGAATATGATTCATTCACAGCTCCTCAGTTTACATGTTACTTTTCTAGCAACTGACCTGGAAAAAAACTAGGTATTCTTAGTCCTAATAACAAATTTTGAATTGAGAAAATCTGATTGAATCTTCTTGGGTCAAATGCCCATCTCTGGTCAAAAAATGTAGCCAAAATGACAGGCTCATGGATTTAAAAAAAAGCTGCTGGAAACCTACCCCAGTGGGTGAACATCAGTAAATGTAGCCAGTGTGAGCCAGAGCACAACCCCAGAGGATCTGTATAAGTACCTGAAAAATCACTCATGGGTAGAGATCACAGAATACCCCCTGAAATGCCAGGTCCTCATAATTTATGTGATGAGCTCTGTATTACTCACTTGCACATCCATTCACGTATTTATGTATTTACTGAGAGCTGGCTAAGTGTCAGCACTCTGCTAGACATTGGGAGACTGTCCTGGGATAAGTATAAAAACCTATCTCACAGCGTTTGTAGCTTCATTGTTGTTTATTAAATTCCAAGCCTACTAGTAATCCTAGGTCTGAGGCATTTTAATTCCCATTTTATAAAGATGTAGAGATGCCAGCTTTCCTGGCACAGAGTCAGGGCCCTTTCTGTTCCACCATAGATGACAGGTTATTTTGTGTACCAACTTTTGATATACCAATTGTAAATCATTTTTGTCACTGCATTATATCATAGATTGTCCCAAGCAGTTCTTTTCAGAATTATTTTCGTTACTGAATATGTTTGAAACTAATTAAAGTATACTTTTAAAAAGTATTCCATAATTGCACTGGGCCTTCTCCCAAGTTATTTTAAGTTAGTGGGGTCACTATTAATTCAACCAACTATATTAATAAATGCATGAACATTTCTTGTACATCTATCACATCCAACGAGCTCTAAGCTAAAAATCAGATTTTAATATTTTATAGATGGGATAGGATTTTAGCTCCTAATTACTCATTTGCCATGTTCTCTTGTACCGGGAGAAAGAAGTTTATATTATGTTGTAGTGCTCAGTTGTCAAGAGAAAGGAGGAAAGTAATAATGGCAGACTATGATGCTGCATGTAAGCTGAGTCCATATGTATTGTTCCAGACACGATTACTTGTTAACTCTTTGTGCATTCTCTCATTTAATCCTCACAAACCCCAGTGAGGGATTATTATCCCAATTAAATGAATGGGGAAACTATGGTTCAGAAAGATCGAGACAGTTGATCAAGATCAAAGAGTCACAACTTGTAGCAGATCTTTTCCATTACAAAGCTCCCGCTCTCTCCACCACCTGATCGTGATTCTAAGATCTGCAGAGATGAAATTCCAGAAGTCCAGCCGAGAATTTATGAAAAGCTTCTCTCTAGTCAAGAATTTCTCCAGTTCTATATCAGACTATTTCTATTATGCAGACTCCTTTATTTGAGGATTTTCCAGAATTAGTTAGATAGTAGAGTGTTGGGACTCTTTTAGAACCCAACTTGAATTAGCTGAAGCAAAAACGGGTCTCTGGAAGGACAAAATGAAGGAATGTTCAATATCCAAGGCAGCGCTGAGTACCTGTCTAATGCTACTTGTGAATCTATGCTGGCATTAAGAAAAAAAAAAATGATGAGACAGATAAGGCTTCTTTACAAAGTTGCTTATGTTGACACTCCTCGTCTCAACTGTCTGCATCAGTCATGGATTTACTTCTTTACAACATCACAACCAAAGAAGAAAGGGGGTTGAGAGTGAGATGGGACTTCTCTCTCTAAGCTCTGGCTTTTAAAATATTTCAGAAGACCTTTGGTGGGCCCAGTTTGGGTCTTGAGTCTTCTCCTTGGCTTAAGCACTGTAGTGGGTGGAGAGAGGGGAGAAGAGGTGAGGGCCACTGTCTTATCCTGTCTATAGCCGGTGGGGGCTCTACAATCCGAGGGGAAATGGGTGCTGGGAAGAATGCGCAAGTGTTCCCTATGAGAGCTGAGAAGAGAAAGCTGCGACAGTCTTCCAGGTTACAAGGACATATCTTTGGGTCAGGGAGAATTTGATCAGCAGGAAGTATCCGTGAGGGCCATCTCTGCAGTGTGATGTGCGCACGTCCTGTACCTACTCCCCACTCTAGTGAGCACCTTACAGATTTTTTTTTGTAGGGTCAGAGACAAGAACTTCAGTGTTCATTTGAATTTGTGCTTCCCTGATTTTGGCTCTAGCCCTCCCCACTCCACTCTGTATTCTCTCTCCAAAGGCCTCCAAATGTTCTTAAATTATTTTTTTAAAACCTACAATTAAAACAAATCTGTTTATCTCCGAAGCTTGTTGGTTCATTATGGATTCAGAGAATAGTTTTCTGATTTATTTCCTCTGTTTGGGCTTCTTCTGCCCTGCTAGTGGAATTTGAATCTAATCTTTGTGATCAATTATAATTAATTAGGCAGTATTCTTCCTCAGTAATGGTGACTATAGAACGGTTATGGTGATCTGTGTGTTTCTCTCACTCCAAGCTGTAAGTAGAGATCTGTTTGCTAGATTGCTGTTAATTAATCGTTTAGTTTGTCAAAACAACACAATAGGCTTAAAAATACATATTGATAGTACTGCTGCTGACTGCTACTTGTGAATCTCAGCTGGCACCAAGAAAAAAATTGACGAGAACGATAAGACTTCCTTACAAAGTTGCTGATGTTGGTGTGTAAATCTGTGTCACTTGCTAGAAATGTGTATGGTTCTGAGACTGTATATTTATTTTTAGGACGTACGTGCACGGGAGTCTAACTGATAACTCATGAGGACAAATGTACCATCTGTAATTTATTTCACATGGATGTAAACTGGCAAGTTGCAATACGGCTGTTCTTTAGAGCTCCAGATGATATTCATAGATAATACAAAGACTTCATTTTAATCAACAGTATCGGTCTCCTCCCCAATAAGACTTGGAGCCCCAGTACACCGTACCTTACTATATTTTTTCCCAGTCACATTCAGCTCTGGGAGCAGAGGTGCAAGGAAAGAACCCAAGTATTGGCAGAAGCCAGGAGAGGTGAGGAAGAAGCTCTGGGCCCAGGCAGGTCTTGAGCTGGATATCGGACAACAGGGTCATAGCTTTCAGGGGGTTCCTACAACATCTCTACTAAAGAGGAACAATAGCTGTTTCTGGTGTCAAGCAAGGGAGTGGGCCTAATGCCCCTTGCCTACTTTGGGCCGGTGTTCTCTAAGTAGCAGAGAGGGGGGTTTCATAGGCTGTTTTTCAAAGCAGTACAAGTCTAGGGTGGACAGAGAAGGAGTGCAGGGCTAAACAGCTTTGGTACCTGCACCTGGTTATGGATACAACTCACATCATTTGACTTGGGGCCTCACAGGATGGAAGGCTACTGGGTAGTGGAGGAGAACTGGGATCACTAGCTTAAGTGAATTGGACCAATCGGTTTGTTAGATGTAGAACGGATAGGTTTACAGAGAATCTGAGGGGACACCTCAGTATATATCAAACCATGATGTTGGGAGAAGCAAATATCTTCCCCACCCTATTCCAGGATACTGGTCCCATGCCCCTGGAGGTTAAAGTTGTTTTGTGTTTTGATTATTTGTGTTTTATTTTGTTTCACTTTAAATTTTGCTGGATATTTCAGTCTTAGCTTTATCTCTAATTGCATGTGATAAACACTGTCTCTAGTTCCAGGAATTTCATTCACTACTGGGGGAGTATGGAGTCATGGCTAAGAGCCTGGAGTCTCTGGCCAAATCACCTTGGCATAAATCAAATTGCTTTGGCTTTGAACCTTGCTCATTGAATAGACTTGGACAGAGCAGTTAATACTCCATACTTATTTTCTTCTACTTAAAATACACTTTTAATAATAATGCCTACTTCATAGTGTTGTTCTGTGGATTTAAAACGATTCATGTTGAGGATTTAGACAAATTTCTAGTGTGAAGCCAGTACGATGTGCATATACTAGAGAAGCAATACATCGGAGTGATTGAGAGGGTGGACTCTAGTAGCCAGGCTCCATGGATTCATGAAATCATAGCTCTGCCACCTACCTGCTGTGTGGCCTTGGGTGTGTCACCTAATTTGTGTCATCTGAAAATGACAGCTGCATCCCAGTGTTGTTGTGAGAATTAAATGCATGAGTATATGTAAAACACTTATAGGAATACTGCCTCAAATATAGGAAACTTAATATATGTTACCTGTTGTGATGGTTATTAAGTAAATATGGGAAGAATTTCTTGATTCCGGGTATTGTGTGGGAGGTGGCATGACAGTGGTGAAGAACATTCGTTCTGGACTGTTCTGACTGTTTTCTACCTCAGTTCTGTCATCTATTAAATGGCAATAAGAGTAGAACTAAACTCAACAGGGGACAATGTGTGGAATGTGACTAGACCTAGTTGGAAAAAGAAAGCTAGCTAGGTTAATCCATTGCTCTTCCAATTACTGTGGAGGCTGACACCTGCCTCTCCTACCCACAAGGCAGTTCTTAAGTTCTCAAATAGCTCTGGAGCCTTCAATATCCCAGAGTACTCCTGAGCTCCCACATTCCAGAGCACAACTGTCTCTTCACTTCCCTCAGCAAGGGTCTTCTTGGGCCCACCTCTGGAGCCCTTTATGCTCTTGCTTGCATATGGCTTTTGGCCGTGTAATCTGGGTTGTTTTTTTGTTTTGTTTTTTGTTTTTTTTAGTTGGAAAAATATCTCAACTGCTCAAAACAATTTAGGGATGCTAGAAGACGTATAGGGTTTTGCTAAACAGAATCAAAATCACAATAGCTACTGAGCACTTACCATATAACAAGTACTGTGGGTATATCCTTTTTAAAATAACCACTTTATTGAGATATAATTTACATACCATAAAAGTTACACTTTTTAAGGTCTGCAATTCGGTGAATTTTAGTATATTCACAGAATTGTGCAACTGCCCCCATATCTCATTTTGGAACATTTCATCACCACAAAATAAACCCTGTAGCCTTAATTTCCATTTCCCCCTCCCCCAAGCCCTTGGAAACCACTAATCTGTTTTCTGTCTGGTTGGATTTGTCTACTCTGAACATTTGGTATAAATGGAATCATATAATACATGGCCTTTGTAGATGGCTACACCCCCGCCCCCCATTTAGTACAGTGTTGTCAAGATTCATTCATATTATAGCATGGCAGTACTTCATTTACTCTGTTCATTTTTACTGTGGACCAATATTCCATTATATATATAAAGCCCATTTTGTTTATCCATTCAGCTGGTAGACATTTAGGTTCTTTCCACTTTTTGGCCACTGTGTATAATACTGCCACAACTATTCATGTATGAGTTTTGTGCAGATATGTTCTCATTGCTTTTGGATATATACCTAGGAATGGAATTGCCAAGTTGCATGGTAACTCCGTATATGTGATCTTTTGAGGGACCCCAGCATGTACTCCTTTACCTACATCATCTGAGTTGATTCTGACAGTGCTGCTGTGAGGTGGTTGTCGATGGACTCAGTATACACACTAGAAAGCTGAGGCAGAGACCATTTAAGTACCTTGCCCACATTTACACAGCATCGCTGTGTGCTACTTGTGTCTCCGGAGAACTGTTAAGGATTCTGAGAAATTTGGTCACTGTATCAGCTCTAAAGACAATTTGAGGGGAAGGATTTTCAAAGACAAAGGGTATTGGTAGTGGCTGAGGACGTATAGTATCTCACGTAAACTTGGGATTTTGAAGGGAATTAAACTTGAAGGAAGGGGGTTGTGTAAAGTACCCTGGGGTGATGTCTACCAAATTAGGCTATTATTTGGAAAATGACCAAATAATAAATAAATGGCTCAAAACATATATGACTCAGTGTCAGCTTTGGGTTGAAAAATTTGGTATAGAATCTAGGTACCGATATGTTGACAGTTAAAATAGGTTGGAAATATCCTCTCCCAGTTTTGTTTGTCTTTTAGTTTTCTTTATGGTGTATGATGAAAAAAATATTTTACTTCATTTTTAGAGCAATTTTTGGCTCACAGTAAATTTTAAGGGGAAAGTACAGAGAGTTCCTTTATACCTCCTTTCCCGCACAGCCTCCTGCCTCCACTTTCTCTCTCTCTCTCCTTTTTTTTTAATGTTTATTCATTTTTGAGAGACAGAGCACGAGCAGGGGAGGGGCAGAGAGAGAGGGAGACATAGAATCCAAAGCAGGCTCTAGGTTTTGAGCTGTCAGCACAGAGCCTGATGCGGGGCTTGAATTTGTGAACTGCGAGATCATGACCTGAGCCAAAGTTGGATGCTTAACTGAATGAGCCACCCAGATGCCCCCTGCACCACTTTCTATACCCTGCCCCAGAATGGTACATTAGCTACAATTGATGATCCTACATTGATACATCATTGTCACCCAAAGACTATCCTTTATATTAGGGTTCACTCTTGATGTTGTGCATTCTATGTATGGGTTTAGATAAATTTATAATGATGTGCACCCATCATTGGATCATACAGAATATTTTCACTGCTCTAAAATCCTCGATGCTCTGCCTATTAAAGTTTGAAATTTTGGTGTAGTCAGATTTGTACATCTTTCCTCAGGGGCACAGACTCTGGAGCCAGGTTTCCTGGATTCAGATTGTAGCACTGCCACTTGCTGGTTGTGTAACTTTGGCCCAGTTATTTAATGTCCTAGTCCTTCAGTTTCCTCATCTATGAAATAGGGATAATCATAGTGTCTACTCAATTGGATATTGGGAGGACTAGATGGGGTAATACATGTAAATGCTGATGGTGGTGCCTGGCATATAGGAAATGCTCTTTGAGGGCAGGATTTTATTACTACATGCTTTGTGGTTTGTACTTTTATTGTCTTGTTTAAGAAACCCTTCTTTACCCTGAGTCATAAAATTTCTCTCTCTTTGATGGTTCCTTATATGCTGTTTAGTTTGTCCTTAGTGAAGTTTTCAAGTCTTACTAGTTGTTTTCTTGCTTATGTTTTTAAGCTTTTACTTCTAAGCACATAATAAATGTAAGTAATTTATATTCTGTCCCTGAATTATATCTAAAGTGTTTGTTGGTAGGTCTGTGGACCGACTCTTGCTTATTTCTACTGGTGTTTAGTTAAGGAGCCTTTTTATCCGTGTGTGTGTGTGTGTGTGTGTGTGTGTGTGTGTGTGTGTGTGTGTGTTTTAACTGTGAGCTTATTATTTGTCTTGGAACTTTTACTGCAAGAATTCTTTCAGGCTTGGGTTGAAAGTACATTTCCTCTGAAGAGGATTATAGTTCATTCACCCGAGGATTGGGGGTGTTCACCAACCTGGGATCACTTTAAGTCAAATTTTTCTGAGTAAAGTTTTTCAGATAACATGATTATGAGGGCCGGCTTGTTGTTACAAATGTTCAGGTAATGTGAATTCTTCATATCTATCCAGTGCCAGAATTGAGAGTGGTGGACCTCCTTTTGTATGGCAGCATTAGTTTCTCATTTACCATCTCTCTGAGGGGGAGGCTTTTGGAGACTCAGGGTTTTATCCCATGTTCTCCATACCCACTACTCATGTAGCTGATGATGGGGAAGCTTTGCGGAAGCTTAGCGTCTTTAGGGCGCAAGGGAAGGCTTTAAGGAAAAATCTTGTTCTGGTGCTTCCTTATTTTCTAGGATTCTTGATTTCATTTCAGTTTTGGGCTTTGTGGATTCTTTTTGTGTCACTTTAGCAGAATGTTTAAAAATTCATTTCTCTCTGGTTCTTGTCTGGTGTTTTAGTTGCTTTTATTAAGAATAGTTATTCAGAGTATTTACTTGTGCCAGAAATGGGTTATCTTCATCCTTTCTCTGCTCCTCACTCTCCTTCCTTTTCTTCTGTTCCCCTCCCTTCTTCCTCTCCTCCCCTCTCTTCTTCCTGCCCTCTCCCCTTCCCTCTGTAGCTTGCCTGTAATGGTTCAGCAAAACCAGCCTTATCCTAGAAAGAGGAGGTATAAAAATCAAGGCCTTTTATATGGGTGATGGGCTTAATTATCCTAGCACCGATTTTCCTGCAGATGTTTTATTTATTGAATTATGTGTAAATAATGCTCTAACTCCTCTTAGCAAAGTACAGTGCTTTATTCATTATTATATCTACAGTGAACTAGAGAATTATCATAAAGCAATCCATTCAAACTTTCCTTCTGGATGCGTATAAAAATAAATCACATTTACGGGAATATAAACTGTATAAGTTAACCCTGTCTGTATCCTTAAGCCTTTGACTGTATTCCATTCCGTTCCTGTGGGCCAGGCTTTCGTCTCTCTAATCTTTGGACATTCCAAAGTTTCTTAGGGAATTCTGAAGTCTTTTTCTTTAGAATTATTGTAAACCTTTTCTTTAAAAGTCTTAACCTGTTTTATTCTCAGATCTCTAAATTGACTCCTATCTGGGGATCCGCTTTCTTTCTTTCTTTTTTCCCCCCACCTCTGGGGGTCAGAAGGGAGCATAAAGGCTAGTTGAGTCTTAACTGCAGTGGTTGAATTGCAGTCTTTGCAGCCCCCATGCTATGGGTTTCTCCCAGAAAGACTATCTCGGTGGAGTTGATTTTATCACCCAGACAGAATGGACTGATCTGACTTTCAGAAACCTTTCAGATAAATTTAGCCTGGAGCTAGGATTGGAAGATCATATGTCACTCATTTGCCAAACATTTATGAAACACACACTGTGTTCCAGGGATTATGGTGCTATGTATGAGGGATTGGAAATGTAGTTATCAATAAGACAGATTCCTTGTATCAGTATATCAGATCATCACATTGTATACCTTAAACTTGCACGATGTTATATGTCAGTTATATCTTAGTAGTGTTAGAAAAAAGTTAGAAAGATTCCCTGATCTCGGAGAGTTATGATTTAAGAGGGATAGCATGTAGAACTCCCTAATACTGTGTATTCTAAGAGAAGTGCCGTCTCACCATCTTCGTCTCCAACTCTCCCGCCCCCTTCCCAAAAAACCTCTGGAGACTTGGTTGGTTCAATGAATATGCAATATTTATAAGGTTGTGATCCCAATAGTGTAACTCTGGTCCCAGAGTAGTTTTGTGTTTAAAAAACCAGGACCTAGAGCTACATTTTGATATTTATTCAATATCATTCTTAAATAGTAAGGATTCTTGGCAATGTCTGCTAGAATGGTTTGTTTATGTTATTTTCTAATCCCCCAACCTTGGAGTGTCTTACTCTTTAATACTCCAGAGACTCCATCTCCCCCATCCTGATAATGCCACCATGTTTATTCAGTCCCCCTCTCCTCCTTTGTGCACACAACTGTCCTCGTAATTATAATTATTCTCCTGATTGCTTTTCTTATGATAACCTTCCTGAGCAGCTTTGGATTTCTATTCAGAGGACGGGGCTTGGAGAAAAGTCTAAGTAGGCAAAGGGGGAAGTTGTGAATAGGAACAAGTTAATTTCTTTATTGTATCATATTTACTTGTATAAAATAAGTCCTCTTCTCAAGTACATGAGTTATGACCTGGTCTTTGTCTTGAGGGATAATAGTGTATTGTGGCCCATATACAGAAATGTGAATACTCGAAAATGCCAGTTTTCAAGGAGCCCGTGACTCAGTCATCACATTTTGAAAGTAGAGTCATCTTATTGGCCAGTAAGACAGTAGGGAAGGAAGTGTCAACTGTTACTAGGGTGGAGGGGTGGAATATATGGAAGAATGGTCTGGTAGGATTAAGGAAGACAAGGTCTAGAGGGGCATGACTGATAAATTATAAAGTGGATATAGAGAGCCTAGAAAGAGAGACACATGATCAAGGAATTGTCTGCCTGTGGAAATCACAGGGTTATGGACTCCAAGTTTCTTTTTACTTCCAGTGCACATTGCTGTTTTCTAACACAAGGCTCATGTCCCCTTAAGTGCATCTCTGTCCCTGACCCTGACAGACTAGTATGAAGCAGATAAATTTCAGCATTCTTTTCACATAATGGAGATCTGAGGGGACAGAACATTTTACTATATAAATGTACTTGGAAGTAAACTGACATGGTATCTTATGTTTTGGGTAGTGGTGGGCTATAAACTTCTAACCTTTCCTATATTTAATCACAAGATTCTATGTTTTAGTCTTTTCTTCAGGGTCCCTCCATTGGATCCTACCAGATACATGAAATTACCTGAGTATGTGGGGAACCCTTCCTGGTGAAGTTGTAAGGGTTTCTCACAGTTCTCAGGGAAGACTTGTGCAGGCTATTGTCGCTGTTGACATTGATTATAGACTAGAGGATTCACGTCAGCCCTGTTAGTACTGTTGTTTCAGCCCCTAAAAGTGTGCAGGAAATATATTGCTTCCGTGTTCTGTGGTTCTCTTAGTCTGTCGAAGCTACAGCAAAAATATCAGAGACTGGGTGGCTTATAAACAACAAACATTTATTTCTCACAGTTTTGGAGGCTGCTAAGTCCAGGATCATGGCACTGGCAGATTTTGTGTCTAGTAAGAATCTGCTTCCTCAATGAAGGCCATCTTCTCACTGCATCCTTACATGGCAGAAGAGCAGGCTAGCTCTCTGGGTTCTTCTTTATGAGGGTACTAATCTCAACCGTGAGGGCTCTGCCCTCATGACCTAATCAACTGCTAAAGGCCCCACCTCTCTTTATCATCACCTTGAGGGTTAGGATTTCAACATACAGATTTTGGGGGAGACACAAACATTCAGACCATACCAGTGGTCATTAGCCAAATGATGGTGACTTCTCTGTCAGCCCCAGAATTTGAGGATACTGCATGTCAGTCCAGAATTGGATGCTCTATGATAGGTACTTAGCTGTGATCATGTAAGAGTTTTTAAAAATGTTTTGAAAAAGTAGGATATGGTTTTAGGAAAATTAGCCATATGTAAAAATATAGAAAATCATCATTTGTATCTGACCCCATGTACCTTACACTAAAATAAATATGAGATGGATTACTTACTTGTGTAGGTAATCAGAAAAGAAACTTGAAACAAGTAGAGGAAATATTTATTGAATTTCTAGGATAGAGAACATTTTTTAACCTTATTAATTATTGAAAATGATCACAAAGGAAAAATTAATAGATTTAATTAGATAAAAATGTTAAAGTGTGTGTACACCAAAGAATATAATATAGAGAATGAAAAGGCTCACTAAAAACGTCAATAAATATGATAGAAAAAGTTAGCATTCCAATATATAAAGAACCCATAAAAGGATAAGAGAAATATTAGAACTCAAAAAGTGAAAGAGTTAAAAAAAAGTATGTGAACAAACAAGTCGTGAGAGAGGAAGTAAAACTGTCTATTAAGAAATTGGAGGGGCGCCTGGGTGGCTCAGTCGGTTAAGCGTCCGACTTCGGCTCAGGTCATGATCTCATGGTCCGTGAGTTCAAGCCCCATGTTGGGCTCTGTGCTGACAGCTCAGAGCCTGGAGCCTGCTTCGAATTCTGTGTCTCCCTCTCTCTCTGACCCTCCCCTCTTCATGCTCTGTCTCTCTGTATCGAAAATAAATAAACATTAAAAAAAAAAAAAAAAAAAGAAATTGGAAAAAAAGTGTTCACCATTATTAATTGCCAGAAAATTACACTTTAGAACAATTATGAAATACTACACTTTGTCCAACAAAATAGAAATTTAACAACAGTAATATAGAATGCTGACAGGAACATATTATAACAGAAGGCATTTGATATTACATATTAATTTAATAATTGGTAAAAACTTCTGTAGTATTATCAATGAGTTTCATTGATTCAATTAATAACATAATTGACTTATATATTTAGGTTCCTCCAAGTTGGGAGCATTAATATTTATAATTGTTAGATCTTGATGGATAGACCCCCTTAATTATGATATAATGCCCTTCTTCATCTCTTGTTATAGTCTTTGTTTTAAAACCTATAGTTTGTCTGATAGAAATATGGGTACTCTGGCTTCTTTTGATGTCTTTTAGCATGATAGATGGCTCTCCATCCCTTCACTTTCAATCTACAGGTGTCGTTAGGTCTAAAAGTGAGTCTCTTGTAGGCAGCATATAGATGAATCTTTTTTTTTTTATTAATTCTGATACCCTTTTGATTGGAGCATTTAGTCCATTTAAATTCAGAGTGATTGAGAGATAGGAATTTAGTGCCATTGTGTCACCTGTAGAGTTGGTGTTTCTGGTGATGTTCTCTGGTCCTTTTTGTTGCTTTGGCTTTTTTTTTTTTTTTTTTTTTTTTTTTTTTTTGCAGGGCTGGTTTAGTGGTCACAAACTCCCTTAATTTTTGTTTGTCTGGGAAACCCTTTATCTCTCCTTCTATTCTGAATGACATCTTTGCTCAATAAAGAATTCTTGGCTGCATATTTTTCCCATTCAGCACATTGAATATTTTCTGCCACTCCCTTCTGGCCTGCCAAGTTTCAGTGGACAGGTCTGCTGTTAGATTATATGTCAACCCTTGTAGGTTAAGGACCTTTTGTCCCTAGCTGCTTTCAGAATTCTCTTTTTATCTTTGTATTTTGAAAGTTTCACTACGATGTTATGGTGTTGACCTGTTTTCATTGATTTTGAGGGGAGTTCTCTGTGCCTCTTGGATTTAAATGCCTGTTTCACTTCCCAGGTTAGGGAAGTTCTCAGCTATAATTTGTTCAAATAAACCTTCTGCCCCCTTTTCTTGTTCTTCTGGGACTCCTATGATATGGATATTGTTTTGCTGTATGTTTTTGCTGTGTTGCCTAAGTCTACCTTTGTGATGTAATAGTTTTCTTTCCCTCTTCTTTTCAGCCTCATTATTTTCCATACTTTTTTCTTCTTTTTAAAAAAAAATGTTTATTTACTTAGAGAGAGAGAGAGCAGGAGAGGAGCATAGAGAGAAGGAGAGAGAGAGAATCCCAAACAGGTGCCTTGCTGTCAGCACAGAGCCTGACACGGGGCTCAAACTCACAGACTGTGAGATCATGACTTGACCCCAAATCAACAGACACTTAACCCACTGAGCCAGCCAGGCACCCCATAATTTTTTCTTTTATATCACCTATTCTTTCCTCTGCTTCTTCAGTCCTTGTTGTGACTATATCCAGTAAGTTTTGCATCTCAGTGATAGTATTTTTTATCTCAGCCTGACTAGTTGTTAGGTCTTTGATGTCTGCAGCAAAGATTTCCCTGATGTCTTCTATGCTTTTTTCAAATCCAGCTAATAGTCTTATGACTGTTGTTCTAAATTCTTGTTTGGATATATTGCTTATATCTGTTTTGAGCAAGTCCCTTGCTATGATTTCTTGACCTTTCTTATGGAGAGAATTCCTCCATCTTGTCATTTTGGCTAAGTTTCTGTCTTTTCATATTTTGAAAGCTTGTTATATTTCCTGCACCTGAGAGTAATGTTGTATTAAAAAGGGATCATACACTGTCCAGGGCCTGGCACTCAGGAAATGTTTCTGGTGTATGTTGTATGCCCTCTGCTGTTTTGGCTGCTGTTTCCTACTGGTAAATCTCCTACAGAGCTTTCTCTGTTCTTGCAGTGGGGAATATTTGGATCTTTAACTAGGTGTGCTTTGATTTGTTTGTTAAAATAAGCCCAGAAAAAAGAAGAGAAAAAAAGCCTGCTCCAAAAAAAACCAAAAAACAAAAAGAGAAAAGGAGAAGGAATTAAAAAAAAAATAAAGAAAATAAGCCTGATTCCAAAGAAAAACAAAGGAAAAAGAAAGAAAAAAAAAGAAAAAGAAAAGAAAAAAGAAGCCGCTCCAGAAGAAAATGAGAAAGGAAATGAAAAAACAAACAAAAAATGATAAACTTGATTCCAAAGGAAAAAAAAGAAAAAGAAAAAAAGAATAAGCTTGTCCTATTTCCACCAGAACTGCAAGTTGACGCTTTGAAGCTCTCTGTTTTCAGTACACTTGGTACACGCAGGTGCTGCCTGTGCTGGTCTTGTGGAGGAGAGGCCTGCTGCGCTGGCTCAGAGTCAGTAAGTGAGCAGTTGCCAAGCACAGGGTGGGTGGGGTTTGGTGTAAGCAGGTCCCGCCTCCACTGGGGGCCCATTGTATTATTCTCTGAAGCTTCACCATGTTGGTGTTGAGGGGGAAAATGGTATCACCCTACTCTCCAGTCCCTGAACAGGGGAATCTCACACCCTCCCTGTTCAGGAAGCCCTCACAGAATAGCTAGGGGAGTCCACGTACCCTGTGCCACAGCTGTGGCTCATGCTATACCCTCTTCCATTTATTTATTTATTTATTTATTTATTTATTTATTTATGAGAGATCATGTGTGAGTGAGGGAGAGGGGCAGAGGGAGAAAGAGAAAGAGAATCTTAAACAGGTTCCATGCTCAGCACAGATCCCATGACTGTGAAATTTTGACCTGAGCTGAAATCAAGTCAGACACTCAACCAACTGAGCCACCCAGGCACTCCCAACTCTCTTCTCTTCTGAAAGTACTGCATGAAGGGGAGTTCTATCCTAGTGTGACCCAACACCACGCTATGCACTCTGGGGCCAGCACCCTTTCTCCCAGGAGTTGCTTGCCACAGCTTTACCCAGAGAAAGTCACGCACTTCCAAACCTCAGATTTTGAGCTTCACATGCTGTTTGCAAAAAACACTTGCAACGCTCAGTACCTTTTGTTCCCCAGTCTGTGGTTCTGGAGAGGTTTCTCTTCTTGTGTGAACCTGATGCTGCACTCACTCAACCCCTCTCTCTTTCACTCCCTTTTGTCTTCTTGGAAAAGGTTCCCTCCCCTTGGCAGCACTTAAGTTTTTCTCCACCCCAGTTCACTTCTAAGTACCTGGCACCTGCCATGCTGTCTCCCTCCAACTGTGGAGATCCTTCTGCCAGTCCTCAGATTGATTTCCAGGTTGTTCCTAATGATCTGACCTTAATACAGCTGTGTTTGAGGGACAGGGAAAGCCCAGGGTTCCCCTACTTCTCCATCATCTTAACTCCTCCCCCTAGTTGTTAAAAACTTCTGAAAAGTAATTTGGAAATATGTACCAAGAGCCTTTTAAAAATTGTTATCTTTCATTCGAGTAATTGAATTTTATGCATTTTATTCTATAGAAATAGTAAATTTTAAAAGCAAATATTAAGCTTCTAGGAAGGTAGAGTAGATGTACTTTTTCCTACTCATCCAACTAAGTACAACATGAAAGCAGTAACCTGGCACTAGTACGTCTCCCAGCCAGGATCATATCAGCAGAGGCTTAGTAGGGAGACCGAACTCCCAACCCTGCCCAGATGAAATGAAGAGCCCATTTACCTGAGTGTCAGTGAAAGCTGAATGGATACCTGGACTCCTAACCCCACCTTGAAGTAAAAAGGTGTGATCTACCCCTTCCCCTGCCAGAACGGTGCCCAGAAAAACTAAGTAAAAGAAGTTTTAAATAAGATGCAGAGTCTTATAATATCCAGAATGTTTAGGTTTTAATAGAAGAATCACTTATCATACCAAGAACTAGAAAATATCTGAACTGAGAAAATGACAGAGATGTTAGAATTACCTGACAAAGATTTTAAAGTCACCATCATAAAAATGCTTCAAGAAACAATTGTGAACCTATTTGAAACAAATGAAAAAATAAAAAGTGTCAGCAAAGAAATAGGAGATATTAAGAGGAGCTAAATGGAAAATTAGAACTGAAAAATACAGTAACTGAAATAAAAATCTGAATGGATGGGCTCAATAGACGAATGGGGGACACAGGAAAGAAGCAGTGAATTTGATAATAGAACAATAGAAATTAATCTAAATGACAGTGTGAAAACGGCTTAAAAAAATGAACAGAGCCTGGGACCTGCAAGACCAAAACAAAAGTATAACATTTGCCTCATTGGGAGTCCTGAAAAGAAAAGAGAGGATGGGGCTGAAAAAGCACTTAAGGAAATAATGGCCCAAATCCCACAAATTTGGTGAAAGACATAATTTATAGACTCAAGAAGCTGATTTGAGTAGATCTCAGATAGAATAAATCTAAATAAATCCATGGATTTCTAAAGAAATCTAAAGAAAGACACATCATAATAAAAAACTGTGTAAACTGAAACAAAGGAAAAATCTTGAAAATAGTAAGAGAATAATGACAGCTTACCTGTGGGGAAATAACAATTTGAAAGGCAGCATATTTCTTACCAGAAACATGAAGGCCAGAAGGAAGTAGCACAACATTTTTCTAGGGCTGGAAGAAAAGACTTGTGAA
The DNA here is from genome assembly GCF_023721935.1 of Panthera uncia. Lineage (NCBI taxonomy): Eukaryota > Metazoa > Chordata > Mammalia > Carnivora > Felidae > Panthera > Panthera uncia. The sequence goes on along the minus strand of NC_064810.1, from coordinate 63,617,862 downwards.
CCCAGGATTCTATATTCAGTGAATGTATTCTTCAGGAATGAAGGGGAAATCAATACATTCTCAAATGAAGGACCTCTAATAGAAATCATCACCAGAAGACCTACCTAACCATTATGGCTAAGGGAAGTTCTCACTCTAAACAGAAAAGAAATACTAAAAGAAAGTGTCTTGGAATATCAGAAGTGAAGAAAAAACAATGGAAAGAGCAAAAAAGAAGGGTAAATACAGATTTTCCTTCTCTTCTTGAATTTTCTGAGTTATATTTGGTAGTTGAAGCAAAAATTATAACACTATCTGATGTGGTTCTTTTTTCTTTCTTTCTTTCTTTCTTTCTTTCTTTCTTTCTTTCTTTCTTCTTTCTTTCTTTCTAGAGATATAGAGAAATGCATGCATGTGTATGTAGGAGGGGCAGAGGGAGGAGAGAATCTTAAGTAGGCTCCATGCTTAGCACAGAGCCAGATGTAGAGCTTGATCCCATGACCACGAGATCATGACCTCAGCTGAAATCAAGAGTTGGAAACACTTAATTGACTGAGCCACCCAGTTGCCTGTCTGATGTGTTTATAAATGTACACAGAGAAAATATTTATATCAGCTATGCACAGAGGAAATAAAGGGATGTTAAGGTAGGTAAGGTTTCTAAACTTCACTTAAGCTAATAAAAATGTCAGCACCGGTACATTGTGATAATTTATGTATATATAATGTAGTATCTAGAGCAACCACTAACAAAGCTATGAATCAAGACAGAATTCTAAAAAAAAAAAAATGTTCAGTTAACTCACAGGAAAACAGGAAAAAGATAACAAAGACATGGAAGTTAAAATAAATATACCATAGCAATAAATGGAAAATTTAAGCCCTGACATATCAATAATTTTATCAAATGTAAATGGTCTGAATAAACCAATTAAAAGAGATTGGCTGAGTGGATTTAAAAAATCTGACCCCACTATATGCTATATATAAAAATCTCACTTCAAATATAATTATACAGGCAAATTGAGAGTGAAATGATGGAGAAATACATATCATACAGATTTTAATCCCAAAAAGCTGGAGTGGCTATATTGGTATCAGATTAAGTAGTCTATAACACAGAAAGTTACCAGACACAGAAAGCAACATAATATAGTAAGAAAAGAATCATTTACCAAGAAGATATAATAATCCTAAATGTATATGTGCCAAACAATAGAAGGTTGTAATATGTGAAGCACAAATAGGTAGAATTGAAAGGAAGTCTAAATAGACAAATCTGCACTTATAGTTGGAGTCCTTTTCTCAACAATTGATAGAACTAGACAGAAAATCAGCAAAGCTTGGAGGAATTCATTGTCATCATTAAACAACAAGATCTAATTGACATTTATAAAACACGTTATCTTACACCAGTAAAATACATGTTTTTTACAAATGTTCATGGAATATGTTAATATAAACCATATCCTAGGCCATAAAATAAAATTCAAGGTAATTTTATTTTGAGAGAGAGAGAAAGAGAGAGAGAGAAGTGTGAGCAGGGGAGGGGCAGAGGGAGATATAAGAGAAAATCTTAAGTAGACTCCATGGTCAGTGTGGAGCCTGACTTTGGGCTCAGTCTCATGACTGTGAGATCACGACCTGAGCTGAAATCAAGAGTTAGGCACTTAACTGGTTGAGCCACCCAGGCGCCCCAAAACTCGATAGATTTTAAGTAATTGAAATCGCATAGACTATGTTTTACCATCACAATGGAATCGAAGTAAAAATTATTAATAGAGAATTGAAAAAGATCAAAACATTTAGAAACTAAACCCAATAATTCTAACCCAGATGTCAAAGAGCAATTCTCATTGTCGTTAAAAAACCCTGAACTGCATGAAAATTTAAATCTACCAAATTGAAGTTTATGGGACGCAGCTAAAGCAGCATTGAGAGAAATATATACCACTAAATGCTTAGATTAGAAATGATAAAATATTTAAAAGCAGTAGTCTAAAGTCCTAGAAAAAGAACAAAATAAACCTAAACTAAGTAGAAATAAATAAATATAATATCAGAAATAGAGAAAATCATTAAAAAGAAAAGCTCATTTTAAAAAAGATCAATTATATTCACAAATCTCTAAAAGGTTCTAAAAAATAAGGAGAAAAGAAACAAATTACCAAAATCAGGAATGAAACAAACTATCACTACAGACCCTAAAGATATTAAAAGGGAAAAAAAAGGGAATACTATGATCAACTCTGTACACAAAATTTGACAACTTATGTGAAATGGGCCACTTTTTTGAACAGCACAAACCACTACAACTCACCCAAACTGAAATACTGTTGATTCTTGAACAACATAGATTTGAACTGTGTAGGTCCACTTATAAGTGGAGTTTTTCAATGAATACCTGATAGTACTGTAAATGTATTTTCTCTTTCTTATGATTTTCTTTCTTTCCTCTAGCTTACTTTACTATAAGAATACAGTATAAAAAATATATATATAAAATGTGTTGTTTATGTTATTTATAAGGCTCTGGTCAACAGTAGTAGGCTGTTATTGGTGAGGGTTCTGGTCAACAGTAGCTATTAGTAAATTTTTGGGGGAGTCAAAAGTTATAGTGGATTTTTGCCTCAGCAGGGGGTCAGCACCCCTAACTTCTGTATTGTTCAAGAGACAACTGTAGATGATTTGAATAGCCCAAAAAAGGAAATTGAATTTGTAATTTAAAAACTCTCAAAAAAGAAATCTCCAGGCCTAGGTGGTTTCATTGGAGAAATAAATCTACACTAGTTGTGGAATAACATGAGTTCTACATCTTCTACACCTTCTCTTCCAGGAAACAGAATAAGAGGAAAAACTTCTTAATTCATCTTATGAAGCTCGTGTTACCTTGACACCAAAACCAAACGAAACCAAACCAAAACAAAAAACCTCCAACAACTATAGACCAATGTCCCTCATGGAATGTAGATGTAAAAATATTTAACAAAATATTAGCAAAATGATTCAGCAATATATAAAAATAATTATCACAATGGCTTTATTCCTGGAATGAAGGCTGATTTAGTATTCAGCAATAGTCAAGGTAATTCAGTATACCAAAAGTTAAAGAAGAAAATCATATGAACGTATAAATTGTTGCAGAAAAAAATTTGACAAAATCTCCTCTCAAAAAAGGCAGGAATATTAGAATAATTATTGGGAGGATAAAAATACATGGTATATAGACTTGGAGAAAATATTCTCAAATCACATATTCAACAAACAACTATTATCTAGAATATATGAAGAACTCTTAAATCTCAACATTAAAAAATCAAATGATCCAAATAGGATATAGTTAAAAATCATGAACACATATTCCGCTGAAGAGTATGTGTAACTGGCAAAGAGAGATATAAAAAGATGTTTAGCATCATTATTCATTAAATTAAAACCACAATTACAACCACTACACCAACTCATACATTGTTAGTGGGAACGTAAAATGATACAGCCACTTTCGAAAAATAGTTTGACAGTTTCTTAAAAGACATGAAGCCACCACACCATATAACCTGGCACTTGAACTCTTAAGGGTTTGTCAAAGATAAATGAAATCTTATGTTCACACACACACAAAAATCTGTACGTGAATGTTTATCACAGCTTTATTTGTAACAGCTCCAAACTGGGCACAAGCCAGATGTACTTCAGTGAGGAATGGTTAAATAAACTGTGGTACATGCATAAACGATGGGATACTACTTAGCAATAAAAAGTGCTGTTGATATGTGGACACTGGGGTGAATCTCCAGGAAATTATACTATGTGCAAAAAGCCAGTCTCAAAATGTTACATATGTGCAGTTCATTTATTCTTGAAGTCACGTAATTGCGTAAATGGAGAATACAGTAGTGATTGCCAGGGACTAATAAGGAGTGTGTGTATGAGGAGGGAAGTGGAAGCAAAGTGGGCATAGCTATCAAAAGGACAACGTGAAGGATCCTTGTGGGGATGGAAATGTTTAGTACCTTGACTGTATCAGTGTCAGTGTCCTCGTTATGGTATCGTATGATAGTTCTGCAGGATATCACAGTTGGGGAAGCTGGGTAAAAGACACATGGAATCCCTCTATTTTTCCTTACAAATGCATGTTAATCTACAGTGATCACAAAATAAAAAGTTTAATAAAGGGAGCAAATATTATCTCTTCATTACAGTACTATTTATAATGGCAAAAAAAGTCGAAGCAATCTGAACGTCCGAAAATGAGGGATGTTAAAGTAAATTAGATTATATTCATATGAAACCTCTTAAAATAATTTCAAGTAAGCATTTTAAGTGATGTTATAGAATATTTCTGCTATAATGTGAAGTGAAAGAACAGTATACGAAATTGTTTATGCCTTATGATCTCAACCATGTTTAAAAATTGCATTAACAAAGCTGGAGGATACAGTACTAGTGTATGAATAGAAAGTATAGGAATAGACCTACATACATATGGAAATTTTGAACACGATAAAGATGTCAAATCACTGGGGCCAAGATGGACTTTTAAAGAAATGATGCTGGAACTATTTGTAGACATTTTGAAAAAGATAAAATTAGGCCTGTACCTCACACTGTACCTAAGAATAAACTCCAAATGGTTTAGTGATCTAAATGCAAAAATTGAAATCATGCACGTACTAGAAGAAAAGATGGACATACTTCTTTTTAATCTTGGTATAGCAAAAGACTTTCTAACTATCCCTTAAAATCTAGAGGCAAGAAAGTAAAAGATTGATAAATTTGGCTACATATATTTAAAAAACTGGAAAAAAAACCCAACATAAAATTAAAAGACAACTGACAAAGTGGGAGAAAATATTTCTACTACTTACCAGAGACAAAAGCTAGTATATAAAGATCTTTTAAAACTTGAGGAACAAAGGAACAAAAAGGAAAATGACAGGAACAGACAATGCACACACACAAAAATGTATATATGTCTCAATCATATGAAAATCTTCAAACTCACTGGTAGAGAAACAGAAATTAACACAAAACTCGAGTTCTCTTTCCTCACATACCAGACTAGCAAAAATTAAAAAATATAACAACACATTCTTTAGGTGAGACTGTGGAGAAGCAAGCACTTTTAAACATTGGCTGCTGGGAATGCTTGAAGTCCAGTAGAGAAAAGATTTGTGTTCCCTAAGTTCTGGGTTCCTCAGATACAACACAAATCTACTATGTGTGCAGTATCGCCCTGAACCATTATGCATCATTTTTGTGGGCCTTTGGGGGGCAAATGGAACCAATGCAGACATGAAGCTCATACTGCTTGCTGTGCCTCTAGTAATGAAATCCCTCGTTGCTGGCCTAGGGGTCTTGTGTCTTCTTCCAGCATCCATGAAACGGAGGCACCTAGATGTCCATATATAGAAGAGTGATTAAAGAAGTTGTGTCACATCTTTCAAGAACTGTGAAGGGTGTGAGATTTATCTTACTGGCAAGTTAACAAGTTAGTCGGCCACACCACATTTGCATAGATCTGCAAGACATGACACTTCTGAGTCAGAGAAGGACAGTTCATTACTTAGAGCAAACATAGTAGCCAAAGGATACATTTTTTTGGCATTGGTTTCCTGAGTCCCAGTTCCCCCAGAGCAAAGCTCAGAGTGCCAGATAACACCTGCACATGCAATGACTGCACAGAAAATGAACCCTGAGATTAGAGAATCTGGATCTTTACAATAGATAGAAAGCATGTCTGCCCTTTGTTCAGAGGGAGATGCTATCTCTATTTTCCAAGGTGGTTGGCCATACAAACATACCTGAAAAGAAGGTCTAGAACAAAGGGCAGTCAATGCCTCGCTCAAAGGGATGTGAAGAAATGCAAAGGGCACCAGCAATATCCACACAATGGAGTACCATACAGCTGTAAAAAAATAAAGGAAGAAAGAAGAGGAAGTTCTCTATGAACTGACTTGGGGTGATTCTCAGAATACACTGTTAAGTGCACATAGTAAACTGTGAACACAAAAACCAAAACATTAAAAAACAACAAACCAGTTTGCTACCCTCCATATAAGGAAGATGAAGATTAAAAAAATATATACAGGTATCTACACATTTGTGCAAAAAACTAATATGGATAGATGGTAGGGATGAGGAGGAGTCAACACTTTGCTGAGTTTACATTTTTATACAGCTTTGACATACCATAGTTAGTTTCACATTTTCATCCCCCTGCCCCATAACCAGATTTAACCAGGATGTGGAGGGAATCCAAAATAAATATAGTGACTAATGAAACTACCTGTTTTTACAAGCAAATAACAACCACAGTGAATAGAATTGGGGAAGAGAATAATCTAAGTAACTGGAAAATAGTATTTTGGCTGGATATTATAAGACTGAAGACAAGAAGAATGGTACATAATGTTTTCCAGCTAGTAAATCTGTTTCTCCCAGCAGTGCATATCAACAAATCTGTAACTACTTTATATGTGTCCTAGGACTAGATACATACGTGACTATATTGTAGATAATGAAAGCCAGGTATCTAACTGTTGGAGAAAGAAGTTACAAATAAGGAAAGGGGAAAGGCTAGAAAAAACATGTGGTGTTACATTAGAATTGGAGATAACAAGTATGAATTCATACATACTCATATACATGAGTATACATATCACATATATGTGTAAATATATACAAAGATAGATATAAAATAAATATGTATGTATGCATAGGTTATTTTATACATACATGTTTTTCCAAGCTCTGTCCACTGGGAGTGTGCTAAAAGTGGAGGCATACCTCATTTTATTGGGCTTCGCAGAGACTGGCATACCTCATTTTATTGGGTTTTGCAAATGCTGTGTCTTTATTTTTTTTTTACTTTTATTTTTTTTACAAATGGAAGGTTTGTGGCAACCCTGGAGCAAGTCTGTCAGTACCATTTTTCTAGCAGCATTTGTGTACTTTTTTTCTCTGTCACATTTTGGTAACTCTCAATATTTCAAACTTTTTCATTATTATTTGTTATGGTGATCTGCAGTCATCTCTGGAAGCTCAGATGATGGTTAACATTTTTTGGCAATAAAGTATTTTATAACTAAGGTATGTGTGTGTTTTTTTTAAACATAATATTGCATACCTAATAGACTATGGTATAGCATAAACTTAACTTCTATATGCACTGGGAATATTCAATTGATTTGCTTTATTGTGATATTTACTTTATTGTGGTGGTCTAGAGGCAAACCCCAGTATCTCTGAGATATGCCTGTAATCAGCCCCACCTCCTAAACTGTTATAGGCTTGAGCATACTGAGAACTGTGATCTTGGTTTTCTAAATGCTGTTTTTCAGTAAAAGGAACCACGTTCAGTAAATGAATGCTTGATCCAGGGAAAAAGTAGGAAAAATACAAAATGAGCATTATGGTACCAGAAGTACTTGAAAAATGATGGTGGGGGGCATGTCAAAAGGGCACAGGAACCAAACTGAGGGAGCTCCCAACAGCCAATACTGAAACAGTATGACCAGCAGAATAAATAATGATAGTATTGGATAACCCATATCACAGCATAACCTATGGAATAAATAAATGCCATTGAGTCATACTCATCCAAATCTATAATTGAATATGTAAATAAATGTGGGAAAAGTGATAGCTCTTTTTTACAGAAATTCCAATTAATAAATATAGGAGGAATGAGAGGAAAAAATGATTAGACGAACACCATAGTAATAATTGTTGCAAGCAAAATCTAATGGATGCTGCCATCAGTGGGTGAAAGTTTATGAGGAAACAGAACATTAACAGAGTTTCAAAGTATCCTACCCAATATATCACTTACAAAGGGGAAAAGAGTAATTTTACAGTGAAGAGATCTAACAGACACCACCTTGACTGAGTGTTCAGGATTAACATCACCAGTAGTAAGATACAATAAAATTTTTAAAAATTCAAATGAAAAGAAAACAAAATATCAACACTGTTATTCTCGGGGTAATGATAAAGTTTTATTTATTGACTATATATTTTTGAATTTTTCAAATTTATGTATTATTTGAAAATATTAAATAATTCAAATGCATTGAAAAGTAGAAAAAATACATTAGACAACCACATACCATCCAAATTTAATGATGTGAATATTTTGCCATATTTACTTTAGTATTTTTTTAAGGATGTAAAATATTAGAGACGTCCGAAGACCTTCTTTGTCATTCTGATCTTGTTCAACTTCCTTCTTTCCAGAGGTAAACATTACTCTGAAGTCAGATGTATTTTTACACCCACATTTTACACTCTTGATTTTTATATAGATAGATCTGTGTAATCTTTTTCAATATTAAATGTCTCCAAGCAGTGCTTAACATTGCTAGGTGTATTTAAAATATATATAAATAATATCATAATGTAAAAATCTTTCTACAACTTTTTTCATTATGTTTTCAAGATTTCTCTAGGTTCTGTTCATTTTACATGTTAATAGTATTTCCTTGCGTAGTTATATGCATTTAGCCATGCTTCTATCAAAAGAACGTGTCTCTCTTCCCGCCTTTTTTGTGATTATAAGTCATGTTCCAGTTACATCATGGACAAAACTTCTTGTGAGCCTGTGTGCGTATGTGGAAGTTTTGTAATAAACCTCATAAATAGGAAGTTCTAAGTTATAGGGTATATGCTTCTTGAACATTGCTAAATTTGGCCAAATTTCTCTCCAAAGTGGTTAAACTCATTTGTCCTCCTACTATCAGGGTACAAGTTCCAATTCCTCCACATCCTCACCGATACTTCTATCGTCAGACTTTTAAAATCTGCCAATCCAATCAGTGTGAAGTGGCATTTTTGTTTTAATTTGCATTTTTCTGCTTAGCGATGAGCTTGAACATCTTTTTGTATGATTTTTGGTCATTTTTATTACCTGTTCTGGAAATTACGTTATCATATCTATTTTTTATGATAACTTTATATGTGCTGATAACAAAGAATGGGACTAGAAAATGGATGGAATCACGGGTGGTGCAGTGTTTGCATTGGATGAGATAAAGCATCAATGGTCTTGGAGTACTGTCTTTTGTTCCAGGTATCTATACAAAGACTAGTTTGGAGAATGGTTAAGGGCCTAGAAATCATGCAATAGGAGAAATTATTGCAGCACTAAGGAGTGTTTCACCTGAAGCAGTATCTTGAGAGGGATGTGACAGCTGTTTAAAAAAAAATCAACAAAGTCTCGGGGGCAGAACTACTATGTATTAGTACTGTTTTGGGGAAGCTAAAGCCAGTGGTAGGAATTTTGAGGATGCATATTTGAACTCAAGATCAAGGACACTTCATTTTTTAACAACTAAATTTATTGTTGTATGGAATTGGTTACCTGGTCCCTGAGCATGTTCAAGCTGTTTGTGGGCCCCTATGAATGTAGTTAGATTCCTCTGTAGGGAAGGACCCTGATTGGGTGATCTGTAGTCCAGCTGAAATGTCTGTGCTTCTATGTAGTAAACAATTCATAGAATGAAGTTCTAGGAAATCCACAAGTGAGTCATTTTTAGAGTTTATAATTATTGCTTTGCTTGAGGTAATGGTGAGTCAGTCTTCAATTTTTCTAAAATTCCTCAGCTAACCAAATAAGCATAAATTGGCTAATCCAAAGTGGAACATCAACTCCAAATTCGAACTTGATTTCCATCATGACACCTCATCCTTACCCCATTCCTTCTGTTGCTCCAGGTGGTATTCTGCCTTTCGAGTCCTATGATTCCAGGAGCCAGATACTGTATATACCCAGTGGTGTTGTTTTATAGTTTGTACTGAAGGATGGGGAAGCATAAGAGATAAATGGTAAATGGAAGACACTTTAGGGAAAGGGGAAAGTTACAGCATTAGGCAGAGTGTAAAGAGTTGTGTTTGAACAACTAAAGGGCCCTTTATAAATGGCCTTGGAGTGTAGCATGAGGATTTTAGGTAGAGGGAAAATTTTCTGATGGATTTTCAAAAACATTTTAATGAGTGTTAATGGAAGTTGAGGAATCCTTTCTGAAGCCATTTAGAGAGAGGTACTATGGGTTAGGGTTTAGGTGTCTTCCTGGAAATCCACTTTTTGCTGGAATGACCCCCGACAGGCCCTGTGTGGCCTCTAACACTTGAAGGTCTTGTATGTTCTAGGGTCACAAGTGCTTCCTCTCCAGGATAGCTGTTTGGAATTATAACTAAAGGGTCCCGAGTCCAGGCACCCTACATTGACTCTCTTCCTCCAGTATTGTTCATGAAGTTGCCCACGGAGTTCCATATGCTCCCAAACACCCTGTTGCGGTGTAGGATTATGTTTTCTGTTTTCTCTTCTGGGCCAGATGAGGGCTGGTCCAGCTTGTGGTTTAGACTGCTGGGTTTCTCTTATGCAGTGGGTTTCGGCAGTGATGCCTGGTACACTTGTCTCAGACAGATGCACTGCCACTGTTTCTTTATTTTTGCACGTTGGCAGGAAGCCTTTGGAGGAAGAGCAAGACCAGAAGGTAATGTGGGCAGATGACTACCCCCTCCCCAATTGAGCCCTCATTCTGTCTTCCATTAGAAAAATCTTTCCATATACTTCTTCCAGGAAGGCTTACCTCCCCAGCTTTCCAGATAGGCCCAGATAAATCAAGATGCTGGTATAGGCACAGTTTGAGCTCCTGAGGTGAGCCCTACTTCCTAGGGGCTCCTGAAAGTGGGTAGATGTTAGGAGTTTTGCAGAAATATTCTGGGGTTAGGATGCACAATAGTTGAAGGGAGAATCCCAGTGAGGAAACAGAAGTAGGAACCAGCTGGGAAGAAATGTACCAGAGTACGACTGCCTACACACCAAGAGGATTGGGAAATTAAAGGGATTGAGTGAAGGGAAAAAAAAAATTGAAAATGTATGTAAATACAGAGAATCAAAGAAGACTTTGAGAAGAGATTAACATAATTATGATTCCAAGAGTATAAGATTTTGGCTAGATCATTAATTTGGATTCACTGGCGGCAGTAAGTGAAGAAGCTAGGAAAGAGTTTGCTGAATAAATGTGCCTGGAGTTGATTGGAATATAGTTTTTTTTTTTTTTTTTTTTGCTCAGTCTTGTTTTGTGGCACATTCCTGCTTGCTCTCTTCCCTTCCTGTAGGGTGCACTTGGTGTGACTTGAAGTGTGAGCTCAGAAAGACCTAAAATATGCGGGGCACCAACATTTGTGTATCTGTCTTATTTTCTCCTAAAAACCTAAATGATCTTTTGCCATTTGTAATGATTCCAAATGTTTGAAGAAGGCAGTTCACAAACATAAAAACATGCATAGAAAAGAGACTAGGAAACTAGGGGGTCAGAGAAGTAATTAGAGCGAAAAATGCTACTCCCCTGTAAGCAGCTGTAGTGGTTTGGAAAAGGACTAATTGCTTTCTGTATTTCTGAGCTGGTGGTGTCCTCTGTGTAGACTGGACCAATGGCTGATTTAAAACATTCCATCGATGTCTGATTTAAAACATTAAGCCATATCAGACCATAAAAAGCCTTGCTTTCGGATGCCACATGACAAGATGTGAGAGGAATCTGAGAAAGGCATTGTTACCCAACAGTACTTTCCCTAGGGGACCAGTAAAATGTCAGAATAGAGAAGGACCTTACGGAGGGTCCAGACCAGTGTTTCTCAACAAGGGGCTTAGGCATTCGAGTCAGGATAGGTATTCTTTCATCATTGTGACAACCCAAAATGCCTGCTGTCCACATTTCTCTATGCTCCCTGGGAGAGTAGCACATGTGGTTAAAAACCACACAGTTCTAGTTCAACCTCTTTATGGGGTGGAGGTGGAAGCCCAAAGAGGTTAAGTGACTTGCCCAAGTTCCATACGGTATAATAGCACCAGAGCCAAAACTGGAACTTATTTCCACAGTTTCTTCCACAGTGTGGAGCTGCACCCTCACCACGCTCTTCACTTCACTAGCAAAGATTCACTCCTTTAGGATTAGGTTTTGCATTTTCAGCAGTCCTCTCCAATGTCAAGTGGCATAGGAAGTATGAACTAGTTACTAGTTGAGTAACCCTTGAGTTACTTTGGGAGCTGAAAAATATCCGGACAAAAAATGTTGAAAGAGAAGGATGGGATGGAAAAAACAAAAGAGAAGTTGAATGCAAAGGGTGCTGCTCAGGAAGGACAAGAGCATGGATGGCCCAGAACTGGTGCCAGGGCCCATGGTCACATGCAGGTACAGCCTGTGTTCATAAGTGATGTGACCACAACTTGGGGTTGCATGGCTATAAAGCATTGGGACTGGCTATTAGGTGGGGCTTGTGGAGTCCGTCAGTCTTTTGACTTCAGTTTATAGTCACCCCTTGTAGAATTTATACCCTGAATTCATCTTCAGGGCAGCTCTTTTCTAGTACACTTGTTCATTCTGGATTTATTTCTAGCTTTTCAAACTCAACTCACTCTACATCCAGGATTCCAGTGTAAGTCTTCAATAAATCCTTTCTTGACATGAGACAGCATGGAGCAAGCACTTAGAGGAGCATAGACTTGTCATTCAGCCAGAGCTGTGGATGATCTCACTTCCCAAGTAGCTGGGACTTTGGGCACATCTTAGTGTCTCCAGTGCTCTGGTTCCTTCTCTGTAAAATGGGGTGGCTCAATGATTTACAAGGAGAGTGTGCATAATATAGGCAGTACTTAGGTGGTACCAAATGTTGATATCCAGCCCTCTCTGCCTAATCGTAAGTGATCTTGGATAAAATTCCTTTTCCATTTCAAAATTCCTATGGCTTTCCCAGTTTTCTCCTTGGCCAGTTTTTCTGTTGTTTTTTAAGTGTGTGTGAAGAGCCGTTTTGTTTCATATGACAGAATCTTCAACAGCTTACATACATATTCAAGTGCATTCAGAGGAGCTCAATTTGTCACTGAGCTTCTTGGGTTCTACACTGCCACTAATTCTACAAGATACATTTGCACAGGGTGCTCAGAAACCACGATAGCTCCTTAAAATCCACAATGAGATGTTCTAACCGTTCAGTTTTGCCCTCCCAAATTTATAGGACACTACACCAAATTACTCAGCTTGTTCAGGATGAATTCCTTATAAGGCTCCATTCTGCTTCTTCATCCTCACAAAAGTCAATATGTCATATTGCACTCCAGGGATGCCTGGAGGGATCAATTACTTTTAGTGAAAGGGAACCCCTTCAGGAAGTTTTCCTTATGGGCCCTGGGTTTTAGATATGCCCTGTGCTCCTGAGACAGGCCGCTGATTTACATCTATGTTATGACAGGATGATTATGCATGTTGTGAATAAACATGTTTGTGTATGCATGTGTGCTGTCACAGCAATGAGTAGCATCCAATAAATACCGGGTTAAGAGCATGCCAACATCTTCTCAACAGCTGGCACAGCTGAAAACTCGCTTGCCTTATTAACACTCCACTTATCTGGAATCTGCTCACTGAGCAGAAACAACTTCATAAATTTCTGCAGTTTGCATCTGTCTCACCATTGCTCATTACCAGCGACCTCACTCCCTCCACTACTGGAGTGGACTGGCCTCCCAAGGTCCTGCCAGCTAGATGTCCCTCACCTCTGTCCACTGACATCAGAGGCAGAGTCTGGTTTAAAGCTTGTTGCTGCTGCCAGGGCTGAGAAGGAAGCATGACAAATTTTTTCCTTCATTCTTGAGAGAGTAACATTTTCAGATTCCCTTCTTCCTCCTGTTTGTAACCTCTTCCTTCTAAGGCAGATTAAAATGGAGATATCCAAACCTCCTTCCAAATAGGAGAGAAAGAAAGAGGCAGGCAGAAATTTGATTGTCCAAGGAAATATTCAAATTTCCTCTCGGTGTCTTTCAAGGATTAGTCAATTGTGTTCTGAATGTGTGTCGGTTTCTCTTAATCATTCTAATCTACTTCCCCAGCCTTTTAACCTTTCTCTCCTTTGCCCTGGCTCTTTTACTCCATGTTGTCCTGTCAGCTGTTTCATTAGCCACAGTTCACAACTCATGGCATTCGCTAAATGTTTTCAGGCCAGGTGCCTTTTCTTACTGGGGAAGCTGATTCCTTCTCTCTCCTTCTACAACCCCCTTCCCCTGCAAACACTTTATCCTTGACTGAAAATGGTGATCTGCCTGCTGTCTGAGGTCCCTCTCCAACTGACCTCCGCTACCCCCATCCCTGAACCCTTGTGGACCAGAGAGGCAGCTTCTAAATGCAGCAGAACCTCCCAGCAGTGGCCTCATTAAAAACCACATCACGGACTTGGTTTTATTTTTTTTTTCCCTCCCTGACTTGATGAAAACAAAACAAGAAGAGGTGGGGAGGAAGGAAGGAGGGGAGATAGAAGTGAATTGCTTAATGGAGACACTCAGTCTGAATATTTAATATGCTGATTTTATTGAATAAAAGGTGAAAAAGTGGTTCTTGTTTGTTGCTTGCCTGTCAAACCATGGCAAACAAGCATTCTTTTCCCTGACTGGAGCTTTTTATTACTGTATGGATTCTGGAGTGTAATTATGCCTTATATCTGAGCTGCATTATACACACAATTATAATTCCCCAGCTGAACTATTTATTTATTACCAAGGGAGATATTTGTTCAGTTTCCTTGGAGGATTTTTTTTTGGTGGTGCCTCTCATTGTCTTGTCCTTCAAGATGGAGTGTCCAGGAGGAGCCCCTTGCTCTGAGCCCCTAGCTTGTCTGTTGACAGTTTGGACAAACTTTTCAGCCACATTTATTCATGCTGTTGGAGAAAGACGCTGGGCAAAAGAAATTTCAGGGTTATAAATGTTTGAGAATGTTTGCAGTGTTTTCAGAGCTTTCCCTGGGAAGGACTTTTTATTCTAGCTATTATCATCTTATGAAATCTGATTTGGAATCATTTTCGAAAATAGCTTTCTCTAGGTACAGACTGCCTGCCTAGCAGTTCATAAAGAAAGAGCCCACAGCTAAATAGAATTCACGTCAATAAACATTTGTTGAGGACCTTACCATGAGCCAGACACTAGGGCACAGACGAGGAAGACTCAATCCATACCCTGGAAGATCTCACAGTTAATCATGAGAAACATCCATCATTAATTATGTGAGAAATGGAGTAAGTGCTACAATATTGGCTCATACATTCATTTAAATTTTTGCTGATTTCATACTATGTCTGAACAGTAGGCAGGGCATATAGATATAATTGGGAGTGCAGATAAGGCCTTTACCCTCAGGTGTGGTCTCTACCCTTACTGTAGAAAGGTGAAGGGAGACCAGACAGACAATAATAAAGTCTGCAGGCAATATTAGATATTGATGATAGCCATAAAAATGAAGCAGGAAAATGTGGTTGACAGTGTCTGGAGGTGGTAAAGGAGGATATAGGTGGTTAGGGAAGATCTCTTTAGAAGGTGTCATTGGAGCTGAGTCTTGAGTGATAAGAGGGAGTTGGGCATGGAATGAACTAGGGGATGTCCTGGGGGAAGAGCTCTCTGGGCAGCAGGAACAGTAAGTGCAAGAGTTTGGAGGCCGGGATTAGGAGAAGAGCATGCGGTTGGAGCATTGGGAGGGCGGGAAGAGCAGAGGGAGGTGAGGCTTCAGAGGCAGCGGGGACTGGGTCATTTATATCCTGTGGGCTGTGGGAAGGAGTTTGGGGTTAGGAGATTATAGTCAAGGGTACCATTTTTCCTTAGCTTAGATAGCAGCACAACTGCCAAATTAGGCAACGGGGTTTTCCCTTCCTGGAGCAGAAGGAGGAGAAAGTGAATGAAAATGTCTGGGATTCTCTATTTGTCCTTCTTCCAGGCTTACGGCAGTTCCTGCAGGTATCTTATTTATCACTTGACACTATCTTGGGCTTTGTCCATTTTCAAGTTCCCATGATTCTGAACCTCAAAATTACTTCACACCAATTTCTTTTGAATTAAATTAACAAGGTTTTGTTGCAACCAAGGAAATCAAACTGAGACAAGGAGATACTTAATACCTCCCTCCTTGTTATGTGGGCTCAATCTTACCCTGTCATCCTTGAATGCAGTGACAAAATATCCCAGATCCTTGGTTTTCTGGTGTTCTATGCTTTAGTCTTTCTCTTTGTCTTCATTAGTATTTTGGTGGTAAATTGGAAAAAGCTGGGTGAAGAATTTATTTTAAACTTTAAGTTTCAAATTGAGCTGCTTTTAGAGATCAAATTAATAAGAGAATTGTTAAATTTTTATTTCTTTCTGTGCTACATGGGTCCAAGTTGTCTCATGTGAAATTTTGGTCTGCCTCCTAAAAGTTGCCTAGGCAATATAGTTAGGCTACTGTATTGGGCATGTGGGGAATTTAAGAGAACCCGGACCGAGGGAAATTTTGAAATGGCCAGAAAAGAGAAGAAACATTTTCGGCAATCTGATTTTCTTTTTCTGTCTTGTCTGTAAACAACTTACATCTAAGCCTTATTCCTTTTCTAGGTCTTGGGATTTAAACATTGATGTCTGCTTCCTAATGATTTTCTAATTCTTTTATATCTTTTTTTTATTTTTGTAAAAATGTGTCCAGATGGTGCCAGAATAATTTTCTTATTGCTATGGCTGCAAAGTTCAGTGCTTAATTGTGAAGAATTTGTTATTTCAATCTTTTTACTTCTAGATATCTATTCTTTCCCTGAGTCTCTCAAATCTTCTTTTCTTTCTTCTTAGTTTTTGTCTCTCAAACTTACAATAACCTTTTTGAAATCTGATTACTTTAAAAAGAAATCAACCCTTTTAATTAGGACTTAAATACATTTTCCCATTTGAATATTTTTTTTCTCCAGCATTTTGCTTTAATTAAGATGACACACATTTGCAAATAGGTTCTCATCATTTCTCTTGTTCATTTCCGTTTTTAGTTTGTGAATAAACTTGGGCCATGAAGTCCAAAGACAAATGATATATGGATCCTTGGTACTCCTAATATCTTTTCTCTAGAGATATGTTATTTAGTCAAGTGTGTATTAAAAAGTTAGGAGAGAAGGAAGAAGTAGGTGTAATTAGCTGTGGGACTGTACTTACTATGAAGGTCATGACATTAATTGAGGATTTTTGAAGTGTTTTAGGGATAAGCAGTGCTTTATTGGTACCATTTTGTACTCCTTTAGTACCTTTATTTTGAAGGCTGACTTTTTATTTTTTAACCAAAGAGAGTTAAGTTATTCAGAAATCCTAAACCATAAACAAATCATATAAAGCCATGCAAAAGATGCCTTGACCAGCAGCAAAGCTATAGCATCCATGGGTGGGAATAGATAAGCAGATAGTAGTTATAATACAAGCTGGTAAGTGATATTGCGAATTAAGTACAAGATGCTTTGTATAGGAGAGACCTATTCCAGTCTTGGGGTAGGGCGTGGTTCTCAAAGGAAGAGAGGTTTAAATGAGACCTGAAGGTAAGAGTTAGCCAGCCAGAAACAGGGTGGAGTTCTAGGTAGAGGGAACTATGTTTATCTACAAAGTCCTCCAGAAGAGCACATGGGGTACCTTGGCACCTTCAGTGTGGCTGGAGCATGACCCAGTGAGGGATGATGATGGAAAGGCAACTAGAAAGTGCTACAATGTACGTAAGACTATCATCATGTGAAAAGTAGATTTGGCCTTCTTATCGTCTCTTCCCTAGTGATCACTCTGACTTTGGGTCCTGGTTTCTCACTGTTCTAGAGTAAATATTACTATCTTCTTGACAAGGCTGTGCTTAGGACTGAATGATAGAGTATATACATGATGTAGAGGATGATATAGGTATGGAAGGGAGAATATCAAGATTCTCCTAAAGATTTTCTGTTCTGTTCTTCAGGACTATAAATATGTTGAGTTATCATACCTATGAATATGTTACATTATATCCCAAAGGCATTTTGCAGATGTAATTCAGTTTATTAATCAGTTAGCTTTGAGTTAACAGGAAGATTTTCCATGTAGTTCCAGTGTAAATCATGAGTCATTTAAAAACAGAGTTTTTATCATCTGGGAGCAGAAGTCAGAGAGATTCCAAGTGTGAGAAGGATTCAATGCAACGTTGCTAGCTTGAAAATGGAAGTTCCTGTGGAATCCCCAAGGAACAAGGGAGGACTTTAGAAGCTGAGAACAGACCTCCCTTGGCTGACAGCCAGCAAAGAAATGGGGATGTTTGTCTTACAGCCTCAAAGAATTGAATTCTGCCAACTACCGGAATCGGCTCCAAAGTGCATTCTTCCCCAGAGTTTCCAAATAAGAGCCCAGTGCAGGTGACACTTTGATTCCAGCTTGTGAGATTCTAAGTAGATGACCCGGTGGAGCCCACACAGGCTTCTGACCTATAGAACTGTGAGATAATAAAGGGGAGTCAGGTTGTGACAATTGTTATGCCCTGATAGAAAAGGAATACAATGGGCATTAAATTTATAGTGCTTTGGAATTCAAGTCCTGAGTCTTCCACTCAAGTGTTCTCTGATTATGGGCAAGTTACTTAACCTCTTTGAGCCTCAGATTCCTCACCCATAAAAAGGAATAGCAATACTGTTTTCTTTATATAATTAGTAGGAAGACCACCTGAGGGAATGTGTGGAAAATGCTTACCTCAGAGTAAATGTGCAGTAAATGTTAGTTGTTTTTGCCCTGGCTTTGGTACTACTATTTCTGCTTTATAAAAGATTTACCAGAATATCCAGCCCATAGTAGGTGTTTAATCAGTGCTAGTAGTGCCTTTCAGCTTTCTTTTATCTTCCCACAGTTCCTTTAAAGCCCCCGTTCTGCTCATTGCTGCATTCCCGCCTATCTTCTCCACTTTGTGAATATTGATTTCGAGACTGGAAGGGAAACATTTATCATTCTTAATTGCAATAAAATCATTACAATGGTGTTAAACATTCAAATAGAAATTAAGTTCCACTGCATAATGCAAAGACAACTATTAATCTGTGCCTGTAGCCAAACCCAGGAAAAGTGATATGGATAAAATGGATGTGATGTATTAATAACATCATGATGCTAGGGAGGGACTTCGATCCGAGCAAAATAGTTATACTTTACAGGCAAGTCTTTCTGTTTCAGAATGGAAAATCGGCAGATAAATTCCTCCAGCAAAATCGCAAAGTAGAAGGAAAACTTAAAAAAAAAAAAGGCATTTAATTCCAAGTAATTATCAGCACTGTCCATGGAAGATAAATAAAGATATGTGCTCATTCTCATACAAATTAGGAATAATACTGATTAATTAACATATTCTCTGTGCTTCTATTTCTGACTAAATACAATTTGAGCCCTTAAGACTGTCAGGCAAGATTGTCACCTGGGGTCACATGCAGGTTTTGGGGGCCCTGAAGCTAAGATCACTTTTGAAGCCCTCTTTAAGAAAAAGGTAAAATAAAAATTCAAAATTAGGTAGAAAAGTGACAACTTACTCATCCTAAATAAGAAAAGAAATCTAAGGGCTCTTGGGAGGCTCAGATTAAGCGTCCAACTTTGGCTCAGGTCATGATCTCATAGTTTGTTGGTTCGAGCCCTGCATCAGGCTCTGTGTTGACAGCCCAGAGTATAGAGCCTGCTTTGGATTCTGTTTCCCTCTCTCTCTGCCCATTCCCTGCTTGCGCACTCTCTCTCTCTCTCTCAAAAATAAATAAACATTAAAAAAAGAAAAGAAATCCTGCCATTACAAATTTTAAAATAGAAATATCACAGTCATCTCAAAACTCAAGAAAATGTCTTATTATTGTTAATTTCCTGCCTACCACACTACTATAATACTCTTTCTCCATATGTTAGGTTGCATGCTCTTCTTTGATCATCTCTTTATACAATAGCATTTTGTTATTTTCAATAGAGAAAATTC
This sequence comes from Panthera uncia, assembly GCF_023721935.1. Lineage (NCBI taxonomy): Eukaryota > Metazoa > Chordata > Mammalia > Carnivora > Felidae > Panthera > Panthera uncia. The sequence continues at coordinate 63,598,098 of NC_064810.1, read as the reverse complement.
AGTTTTCTTCCAGCCTGGTTGATAGACATTTGTTTCTGACTGTTTAAAAAAGAGTTTCCTGTTTCAGAACTTCATCTTGGGAATGCTGCATCTATAACTTCCTTTGCAGGATCTTGCTCAGAAGTTACTTTCTCACCCTAGGGTAAGCCTTGGAGAAGCCCATTCTTTTATCCCTCATGGCATGTCTTTCAGAGCTGCTGCTGCAGTGGCTGGTCTTGCCCCTCAGATCCTCAATGCCCATCCTTTAGCCAGTGTCTTCCTTCTGGATGTCAAAGAGCCGCATCTCTTTTAGACCCTTCTTCTTTGAATCAAAGATGGTGTCCAGATGCTCGTTAAGGTCTACCGATGGCGATTTTTGTTGGATGGTAGTCAGATGTGTGAGTACTGCTGGAAGTGAAATCCCACGACACCATAAGAGGGTGACCTCCAGGCTGGGATAGCATTCCAGGCCTCTGGGGGCTACTAAGGTTGCTGCTTCCTCCTTGTGTCTCTGGAGCAGAACCTCACCAGTGTTAGAAGGGGCCAAGCAAATGAAGTCTGAAGCTTAAACTTCATTAGCTTGAAGTGAAATCCACCTCTTCTCTCCGTCTATCCTTAATTTATCTATCTTTCTTTCTTTCTTTCTTTCTTTCTTTCTTTCTTTCTATGTGAAACTTATTGTCAAATTGGTTTCCATACAACACCTCGTGCTCATCCCAACAGGTGCCCTCCACAATGCCCATCACCCAACCTCCCCTCCCTCCCACCCCCCATCAACCCTCAGTTTGTTCTCAGTTTTTAAGAGTCTCTTATGCTTTGGCTCCTTCCCTCTCTAACTTTTTTTTTCCTTCCCCTCCCCCATCATCTTCTGTTAAGTTTCTCAGGATCCACATAAGAGTGAAAACATATGGTATCTGTCTTTCTTTGTATGACTTATTTCACTTAGCATCACACTCTCCAGTTCCATCCTGGAGGCCGTATTTCATTCTTTCTCATTGCCAAGTAGTATTCCATTGTGTATATAAACCACAATTTCTTTTTTTATTTTATTTTATTTTATTTTATTTTATTTTATTTTATTTTATTTTATTTTTTCAATATATGAAATTTATTGTCAAATTGGTTTCCATACAACACCCAGTGCTCATCCCAGAAGGTGCCCTCCTCAATACCCATCACCCACCCTCCCCTCCCTCCCACCCCCCATCAACCCTCAGTTTGTTCTCAGTTTTTAACAGTCTCTTATGCTTTGGCTCTCTCCCACTCTAACCTCTTTTTTTTTTTTCCTTCCCCTCCCCCATGGGTTTCTGTTACGTTTCTCAGGATCCACATAAGAGTGAAAACATATGGTATCTGTCTTTCTCTGTATGGCTTATTTCACTTAGCATCACACTCTCTAGTTCCATCCACGTTGTTACAAAGGGCCATATTTCATTCTTTCTCATTGCCGTGTAGTACTCCATTGTGTATATAAACCACAATTTCTTTATCCATTCACCAGTTGATGGACATTTAGGCTCTTTCCATAATTTGGCTATTGTTGAGAGTGCTGCTATAAACATTGGGGTACAAGTGCCCCTATGCAGCAGCACTCCTGTATCCCTTGGGTAAATTCCTAGCAGTGCTATTGCTGGGTCATAGGGTAGGTCTATTTTTAATTTTCTGAGGAACCTCCACACTGTTTTCCAGAGTGGTTGCACCAATTTGCATTCCCACCAACAGTGCAAGAGGGTTCCCGTTTCTCCACATCCTCTCTAGCATCTATAGTCTCCTGATTTGTTCATTTTGGCCACTCTGACTGGCATGAGGTGATATCTCAGTGCAGTTTTGATTTGTATTTCCCTGATAAGGAGCGACGTTGAGCATCTTTTCATGTGCCTGTTGGCCATCCGGATGTCTTCTTTAGAGAAGTGTCTATTCATGTTTTCTGCCCATTTCTTCACTGGGTTATTTGTTTTTCGGGTGTGGAGTTTGGTGAGCTCTTTATAGATTTTGGATACTAGCCCTTTGTCTGATATGTCATTTGCAAATATCTTTTCCCATTCCGTTGGTTGCCTTTTAGTTTTGTTGGTTGTTTCCTTTGCTGTGCAGAAGCTTTTTATCTTCATAAGGTCCCAGTAATTCGAACCCTCTTGCACTGTTGGTGGGAATGCAAATTGGTGCAGCCACTCTGGAAAGCAGAGTGGAGGTTCCTCAGAAAATTAAAAATAGACCTACCTTATGACCCAGCAATAGCACTGCTAGGAATTTATCCAAGGGATACAGGAGTACTGATGCATAGGGGCACTTGTACCCCAATGTTTATAGCAGCACTCTCAACAATAGCCAAATTATGGAAAGAGCCTAAATGTCCATCAACTGATGAATGGATAAAGAAATTGTGGTTTATATACACAATGGAATACTACGTGGCAATGAGAAAAAATGAAATATGGCCTTTTGTAGCAACGTGGATGGAACTGGAGAGTGTGATGCTAAGTGAAATAAGCCATACAGAGAAAGACAGATACCATATGTTTTCACTCTTATGTGGATCCTGAGAAACGTAACAGAAACCCATGGGGGAGGGGAAGGAAAAAAAAAAAGAGGTTAGAGTGGGAGAGAGCCAAAGCATAAGAGACTGTTAAAAACTGAGAACAAACTGAGGGTTGATGGGGGGTGGGAGGGAGGGCAGGGTGGGTGATGGGTATTGAGGAGGGCACCTTTTGGGATGAGCACTGGGTGTTGTATGGAAACCAATTTGACAGTAAATTTCATATATTAAAAAAAAAAATAAGGTCCCAGGAATTCAATTTTGCTTTTAATTCCCTTGCCTTTGGGGATGTGTCGAGTAAGAGATTGCTACGGCTGAGGTCAGAGAGGTCTTTTCCTGCTTTCTCCTCTAGGGTTTTGATGGTTTCCTGTCTCACATTCAGGTCCTTTATCCATTTTGAGTTTATTTTTGTGAATGGTGTGAGAAAGTGGTCTAGTTTCATTCTTCTGCATGTTGCTGTCCAGTTCTCCCAGCACCATTTGTTAAAGAGACTGTCTTTTTTCCATTGGATATTCTTTCCTGCTTTGTCCAAGATTAGTTGGCCATACTTTTGTGGGTCCAATTTTGGAGTCTCTGTTCTATTCCATTGGTCTATGTGTCTGTTTTTGTGCCAATACCATGCTGTCTTGATGATTACAGCTTTGTAGTAGAGGCTAAAGTCTGGGATTGTGATGCCTCCTGCTTTGGTCTTCTTCTTCAATATCAATAGCATGTAAAAAGAATTATTCACCATGATCAAGTGGGATTCATTCCTGGGATGCAGGGCTGGTTCAACATTCGCAAATCAATCAATGTGATACATCACCTTAATAAAAGATAAGAACCATATGATCCTGTCAATCGATGCAGAAAAAACATTTGACAATTTCAGCATCCTTTCTTAATAAAAACCCTCGAGAAAGTCGGGATAGAAGGAACATACTTAAACATCATAAAAGCCATTTATTAAAAGCCCACAGCTAATATCATCCTCAATGGGGAAAAACTGAGAGCTTTCCCCCTGAGATCAGGAATACGACAGGAATGTCCATTCTCACCGCTGTTGTTTAACATAGTGTTGGAAGTTCTAGCATCAGCAGTCACACAACAAAAGGAAATCGAAGGCATCAAAATTGGCAAAGATGAAGTCAAGCTTTCACTTTTTGCAGATGACATGATATTATACCCACCCAATAGAAAACCCAATAGACTCCACCAAAAGTCTGCTAGAACTGATACATGAATTCAGCAAAGTCTCAGGATACAAAATTAATGTACAGAAATCAGTTGCATTCTTATACACTAATAATGAAGCAACAGAAAGACAAATAAAGAAACTGATCCCATTCACAATTGTGCCAAGAAGCATAAAATACCTAGTAATAAACCTAACCAAAGATGTAAAAGATCTGTATGCTGAAAATTATAGAAAGCTTATGAAGGAAATTGAAGAAGATATAAAGAAATGGAAAAACATTCCATGCTCATAGATTGGTAGAATAAATATTGTTAAAATATCAATACTACCCAAAGCACACTACACATTCAATGCAATCCCAATGAAAATTACATCAGAATCTTCTCAAAGCTAGAACAAGCAATCCTAAAATTTGTATGGAACCACAAAATACCCTGAATAGTTAATACATCTTTCTGACATGCAAACTTGACTAATAATTTTTCTTCAAAGATGCCTTTATCTTTCCCAGTTCTGGCTCTTAATTATTCCATTACCTATTCCTAGAATGCCTTCCCCCAACATTCACCTATTGAGGTTTCTGACAGCCTAGGTCAAATGCTTCTTTTCTATGAAACCTTTTCTGATTCCCTTTACCAGATTAAATATTGCCTATGTCTGAACCCTTTTAGTATCTACTGGCCTCAGTTTTTCATGGGGACTTTTCCAAAATTTCTTTGCATATTGTTAATGTATACATTCATATATTCATGGGAAATGAGCAGAAAATTTCCCCAGCTAAATAAAAAAGAAGCCAAAAAGAAAGATAAAAGCATTTAATTTTCAAGTTTTGAAGTATTCATTCATTCAACCTACGTTTCCCATTCTAAAACTGGCGCCACAATAATGAATGAGTCAAAGTTCTACCCTTCTTGAGATTATAGCTTGTGGGAGGCCAACATTAATTTCAGTTGCCATGGGGTTAAGGGCTTTGAAGGAAAAGGACTGTCATTATAAGCTAGTTACAGGGCTCCTGGGTGTGTGCCTATGGAACTGGAGGATATTAGATTAAAGGATGAATAGCAGTTAGACAGATAAAGGAGAGGAAGCATTCCTGGCAGGAGGAATAGCATGCAGAAGGCCCTAAGCTAGGAAGGAGGATCTTGTGCATTTCAGAACCCTCAAGAATGCTTATTATTAGGTTGCGAACATTTCTTTTTAAAAAAAAAATTTTTTTTTTAACGTTTATTATTGAGAGACAGAGAGACACAGAGTGTGAGCAGTGGAGGGTCAGAGAGAGAGACACACAGAATCTGAAGCAGGCTCCAGGCTCTGAGCTGTCAGCACAGAGCCCGACGCGGGGCTCGAACTCATGAACCGTGAGATCATGACCTGAGCTGAAGTCTGTCGCTTAACCAACTGAGCCATCCAGGTGCCCCTATATTGTGAACATTTCTATTGCAATTCTTTGTTTCTGTGGCTGTCTCCTCCACCCTTTAAATTCCTAGTAGACAGAGTGGAGTTTCTAAGCATATCTACATCCCCCTGCCTATCACAGCACCTAACCTATCACATGCTCATTAAATGTTTGCCTAACTGATTCAAACCTTGTTTGTTAAATGAAGGACAGCAGAGAGCCCATGTCAGAGCATACAGGATGATCAAACTAATTTTTCATATCTCATTGATTCTAAGATGCACAGATCTTCACAATTTAACATCTTTGAAATTGGGATGCTTTTTATAGCCGATAACATCTTACAATTACATTTGGCATGTTTTTTCCTTCCTTAGTAGTACATAAAACAATGATGTGTTTTACAATTAATGGTGTATTATAGTCAATGAAATGTGGTAGATGTCTTCATATGGCTAAATTCCTTATTGTTCATTTGAAGAGATAAGTGAATGATTTTCAAAATTTTTATTGTTGCCAACTGATTTTTCATATTAATGATGTATTTGAATCCATTGGTGGATAAAGCCTTACTCTGAATTGATAGAACTGCAGAGGCAGAAGAATGTTAAAAGAAATTGGTTCTACTTTTCACCCATTCTGGAGTATTGAGAAGGCCTGTTTTTTTTGTCTGCCCTGAAGTACCCCATTGATTTCTTCCCACTTCTAGGAATTTCTGCCTTCTTCCCTGAGACACTGGCCCTCCTCCTTTCATTCTCTTCAGTGGTTACTCTAGGAAAGACAACGTTAATACAGTGGGATCCTGATTCCTGACCGCATTTGATTGGTCCAGATTGCAGTTGAACCAAGCATAGTTAGTTCCTTCTAGAGAAATTTGGATTTGTGACAACCAGAGAACCCATACAAGTTATCAATTTGGGTACCTGGGCTTGTAAGGTATAAAATTTGTAAAGATTTGGGGTTCACATTCTTCCATGGAAACTGAGGAGCAGAGATGGCCTTTCTGTGGCCAGAGAGAAGAGAGAAGCAGACATGCAGCAATGGGTGAAATATATATATAAGTGATGGCACTGGGGTCCTGTTTGCTTTCCTATCCATGGCCTTTAGCATGGTGCATTCTCTCTTAGATCAACTTCTTTGTAATTGCAACAGAATTGCAATCAATTAAAGCCAAAAGAGGCTCAATTAATATTTATACTATTCCCAGAAGGTGGTCATTCAGTACCTGCTTTAGTGTCTCCAGTGATAGGGAACCTGCCATCTTCCATGGACTTCATTCCACTGTGGGGAAATGGTGAATATTTGTCAATTCTGTTCATATTGAGATGAAATAGCTTTGTGGGAATTTCACAAGTGGTTACTAGTTTTGTATTCCAGTCCAAACAGAATGAATCAATTTTGCCTCCTACTTCATAGCCCCTCACCCTTGATAATGACTATTCAACATTTAAGCCTTCTTTATTGATGAGAGATATCCCAGGTCCAGCAAATTATGTTTGTTTTCTTTGTTAATTTGGAAAAATAGAGGAAATTAAGTGTTAAAACAACAATAACAACAAGGAAAACAACAACACAATATATAACTTTTGGAGTGCATTTATTTTTGGATCAGGCACTGAGCTACATGCTTTAGTACTTTAATTCACTGAATCCGCACAACAACCTTACAAGATAAAGACTGTTACTGTTCTAAATTTGCTGATAAGGAAACTGAGGCTTAGGAAGATGGATTTACCCAAAGTCACTCAGCTAGTAAGTAGCACAACCTGCATTTGAACTTGAGAGATATCATTTCATTGTTAAGGGATAGCATTGCCCAGGCCTGCTTTTGTGAAAGGAAACTTCTTCAAAGAGCTCAGTAGTAGTCTTTTAAAATCCTGTGACATGCAACTAAAAAGTGGTCTCAGCAAAATAACACATTATGAAATGAATTTACCTCTCAGAATCCCCCATTTCCCTGGGGAAAATGTTCCTCAAGATGTGACAGAATCTGCCAGTCCCAGAATAGACTCATCTGTTATCTTGGATCTTCTGGACAAGATTTTTATGGAAGGCATCCTTCTCATCCCTGTGAGACATTACTGAACAGAATTTTGTTTTATTTTTCACATTTGTTAATCACCCTCAAGATGCTGAGTGTTGAGCAAACCAGCTATAAAGAGGCAGCTACCCAGTTAAGAACATGAATGCACATATGTTTTATAAAAAGAAAAAAAAAACTTCTGCTATGGTTCTCCTTTTCTCTGGTATGAACATGTTGAGGAGGTAAAATGTACCCAGGGAAAGATAGGGAAAGTAGGTAGAAGGTGACAACAGAGAGATATTTTTAGGATGGCAATGTTTTATATTTCTCCTTAAGAAGAGAAAATCCTCTAGCAAAATAATTGCTATTTTTGGAACACTCAAGTCCTAGGTCAGGTTCCCAGATACAGACCCTGACACAAGGATTCATGTCAAGTCATTAAGTCAGTGATTCCAGGAAAAGACAAGGAGAGTAGGGGAAGCCTGACAGGAAATGGGGAAGAAACCAAGCAAGATATGATTAAGGTGATTTTCTCACCATAGCTTGGTGCCCTGGGGAGCTTGGAAGTACAAGTTTGACCTCAGAGTTTGTCTTACTCACAGGCAAAGGAGCCAGGCTCTTACCTCCCTACACCAGTCAGTTATTGGCCATAACTACCTCAGTGAGGACTTGAAATCTTTGCACTCTCTGTGCTTAGGCCAGAGCTGCTCCAGTAATCTCCAAGGTGGTCCTCAGAGAGAAATCATGGGTACCAGCTATAGAACTGAAGTACTCGGAAGCTGGGGGATGGGCACACAGAACAAATAACTGGCATCCAAGGGCATTAGGTGGGATAACCACTATTATCACTTCAATTCATCGTGTACCATGTGCTGTGCATTCCTGGTAGTTAATTTACACTAATTTAGCAAGGTGGGGATGAATATCTTCATTTCACAGGGGCAGAAGTACTTTGTAAGAAGTTAAGTAATAATTGTCTAAGGTTTCATAGCTTGTATGTGGCACAGTTGCAATTTGACCTTGAGTTAGTCTGCAGCCAGAGCTCATGCCCTTCCCACTGTGTCCCATAAAACCTCTCTGTAGGCAGTTTCTGCTACCCACAACACCGACCCTCAACTAAATTTCATTTCAATGAGCACCATCTCTTTAGCACTTACCATGTGTCCAATGTTGTATTTGGCATCATAGATGTAAAGATAAATAAGAGTTAATCTTGCCCTTGGGAGATTGCTTTCTTGCAGGGATGATATATAGATGCACAGAGCTAAATAACATGTGAAATGCCACAGTAAGTTTATTAATTAAATATTGGAGATCGTGGAAGAAGGAACTAGTAACATTGCCTAGGGACAGATATAGGGGAGGAGGGCGGCCTCAATGAGGGGCTGTCATTTCAGTTAAGCTTTTATGTGTAGGAAGGATTTAAGCAAGTCAAACGGTGACTCGGAGGACCTATAAGGAAGCAATTGGAATGGGGGCAAGGAGGGGCAGTTCAATTTTGGGCGATTATACCACTTTTATACATGTTCCAAACTATTACTCTGGCCCTTCACAAACTTATGTCTTAACTTCTCTTAGGCAGACATTCATCAACTAGTCTTTCTTACTTCTAATCATAGGATTATCTGCTTATTCCCAGTCATAATGCAGACCTTTTTGATGAGGACTTTGAGGAATGCTGAAGGCCTGAAACAAGTGAACAGGTAATTAAACTGATGAGGGCCAAGACCAGGGGCAAAGGTCAAGGACAGTGGGGGTTCTGGAAGCCAAGAATAAGTGGAATTGGAACTGACCAAATGATAAGTGAAGGAAAGGAAGTGGTCAAGAAAGAGGAGAGGCTGGCCAAGAACCATCCTGAACCCTCTTTCTCGTACTTCAAGACCTGGATTTGCCATTGCCATTGGGAGGATCCTCGGGTCACAAAGACAGTTTACCTCTTCCTTTAATCAGTTGGGCAATTAGCCAACTCTCTTACATACCCTTTCTTTAGTCAACACTTGTGGGAAGGAAATATCTGTTATTACCACTTAGAATTGATCAGAATTATATAGTGTTCAAGGCTGATTCCTAGGATTCTGGGGATGGGAGGCAGGTCTCTGCTCTGAAGTTCCTAGATGTTCTTATTACAATAAGAACCAATTATTATAAAAATGAATGACTGAAGGGGAAAAAAAATGGCTGAGGAGAAGGGATTTGCCTGAGTACTGGAAAAGGTAAATTAAAAAAAAAAAAGAATCACAAGAATGAAAGGAACATTAAGAAAACTTTTCATTCTTTCTCTTGCCTCCAGGCTTTAGTGTGCTGAAATGACATGATAAATGTTGTTTTTGAGAACTATAACTTGGAAGTCATTTACTAGAAATCCTTGCGTGCGGGCTATTGCCTCCTCTCAGTAGTAGGTAAACAGACCCACAACACACTGTATCCTTTGTGGTAGGAGGATGGGATACATATACATGAGTATTTTCAGTTCGAGTTTTGACTGCTTAAGTGACATATATTTCATTATCTTTACCAAGCAAATTAAAGTTCACATCATAGAAAAATAATTAATAAATTTTTGACTCTTGTTTCCACCACCATGTCTATGCTTTCTACTTTAAAATTAGCTATTGGGGTTAAGGAAACCTTGGTTTTTATTAAAGGGTTTGTTGTGGAGTAGTATTTGAAGATCTGGCTCCTTGCTGAGAAATGAAAAATATGTAAAATTTATACATGCAGATTTATAACCCTACCTCATTCAAATTTATATATGTTAGTTTGGGGAATAGACATATATGAAAAAGCCCAATTAATTTGATTATTGCTCCTCTCCATTAAGGACCTCAGCAGACAAACTGAAGGTTTAAAAATCATGAATATACCCAGACAGAGTTAAAATGTAAGACATTCTTATAGAAGAGAAGCTGTTACCTATAAACACCAAAATACTAACCTATAAACACCAAAATACTAACCATAACTACCAATAAGGTCTATTTTGTCTAGATAGCTATTTATAGTAATGCCTGGAGCTCTCTGAGATTTTGTAAAGATAATTTTATTTCAGAAACACTTCGGCATTATAGAGTAAGAGTTCTATAGTTTACTATATGCAGTTATCTTCAGCATACTGTAGTAGATTGTACAGTTCATAATCAGGAACCGTGCCTGAGGAGGATTATATATTCATACCCTTTTGAACTCAAACAGAGCCATTTGACTTGCCTGGGCCATCACAATGAGTGATGCATGTCACTTCTGAGCAGAAGCTTTATGAGGCAGCGGGAGGCCTGCCATATTCTTTTCCTGTCTAACGTCACTACTAGCAAAGTTCCACTTGGAAGTTACTCTATCAGCCTGAGACTGGGAGTAGTTAAGTACTGTAGCTACTTTCTGATGGACAAATAGTATGAAGAAGAAATCAACCCTTGTTGAGAGATTTAGGAATAATTTGTTATCATAGTATAACAGCCTATCTTGATTGATATACACATGAGGCAGAGTACAATCACATATTCATGTCATAGGACAATATGAATTTTCCAAAGCTGGTAAACCAAGGAAATGGGTCACCTCTTGCTGCATTGTGCTAAGAATTATTTGTCACGGGCTTAATATACTTTATATTTGTTTCTGACTTATTAATCCCTTTATTCTGTATCCTTTTCCATTTTTATTCAGTAATTGACCACTTGAGTGGTCATTCAAGAGACTTGATGTTAATTACATAGAACACAGATATTTTTATTGTTATATCTTCAAGTTCATATTTTGAGGAGAATCTTTTCCAACTCTTTTTATAGCCCCAGTTAACTCTTTATTTGTGTGGAATTTAATTTTATTTGCATGGAATTTCTTTGCACCAGTTTTTTTTCTTGCATCTGAAGACTACAAAATGGATGGCCTCAATTACATAATTATTTCTTCAGAAATGTCTTTCTTTATCTATGTGGTGTTGCAGTTTTCTTTTTTCTTTTTACGTGGCTTTTTGTATTTTGCCACATAGAGATATAGTATTGAGTAAGGAATCATTTCTCTGTCTCTCTCTCTGTCTCTCTCTTTTTTTTTTGACTAAAAGAAAGATTTCTAAGCTTAAATTTAACCTACAGAAGGATTTCATCAATGATCAGAGTGATGGGTGCCATATTGCTTTCTGTATATATGTTCTCCCAGATGTAGCTTTCCAAGGCTCTTACTATTTAATCTTTTTATGTTCACTTTGATAGTTGCACTTAGAGTATTAAATAATATGTCTAATAGAAATACTTCTAAGGTAAATTCAAAACTCAAAGGAAACATGATCATTTGGAAAATGTTAAGAGTAGCTGCTACTTCTTAGATATTTCTGTCCTCAACCTTTTCCCCCCAGCTTTATTGTGACATCATTGACAAATAAAAATGATATATATTTAAGTCCTCAATATGATATTTTGATTTATGTATACATTGTGAAATGATTATCACAACCAAACTAGTTAACACATCCATCACATAGCTGTGAGAGTGTGTGTGTGTGTGTGTGTGTGTGTGTGTGTGTGTGTGTAACAATTTAGATATAGTCTTAGTAAATTTCAAGTATATAGTATATTATCAGTAACAGTCACTATGTTGTACCTTAGATCTCCAGGACTTATTCATCTTATAGCTTTAACTTTGTACCCTCCACCCAAGTCTCCCCATTTTCTCCATCCCCATTCCCCAGCCACTGGTAATGGCCATTCTATTCTGTTACCATGAAGGTGACTCTTTTAAATTTCACATAAAAGTGAGATGATGCAGTATTTGTCTTTGTCTTACTTATTTCTCTTAGCATAATGTCCTCCAGGTTAATTTATGTTGTCACTAATGACAGAATTTCCTTCTTTTATAAGGGTGAATAAGAATCCATTGTGTGTGTGTATCACAGTTTTTAAAATCCATTTATCCACTGACAGGATTGTTTGCATATCTTGGCTACTGTAAATAATGCTGCATGTACACAGGAGTGTGGATATCTCTTTGACATAGTGGTTTTGTTTCCTTTGGTTATATTCCTAGAAGTGGAACTGCTGGGACATGTTTTATTTCTATTTTTAATTTTTTGAGGCACTTTCATATTATTTTCTATATGCTCATACCAATTTACATTCCTACCAACAGTGCACAAGTGTTCCCCTTTCTCCACATCCTCCTTGTCAACATTTATAATCTTTTGACTTTTTCATAATAGCTATCCAAAAAGGTTTGAGGTGATATCTCATTGAGGTTTGAATTTGCATTTCCTTGATGATTATGGATTTTTAGCATCTTTTCATATCCCTGTTGATCATTTGTATGTCTTTGGAAAAATGTCTATTCATGTCCTTTGCCCATTTTTAAATCAGCGTATTTGGTTTTCTTACTATTGAGTTGTATGAGTTCTTTATATATTTTGGATATTGACCCCTTATCCTTATAGTTTGGAAAAATTTTTTTCCCATTCTGTAGGTTGCCTTTTTATTTTGTTGACTGTTTCCTCTACTGTGCAGAAACTTTTTAATATGATGTGGTCCTACTTGTTTGTTTTTGGTTTTGTTGTCAGTGCTTTTGATGTCAAATCCAAAAATCATTGCAAGTCCAGTGTCAAAGAGCTTTTCTGCTATGTTTTCTTATAAGAGTTTTATAATTTCAGTTTTTATATTTAAGTCTTTAATCTATTTTGAGTTGGCTTTGTGTATGATGGAAAAGAAGGTCCAATTTCATTATTTTGCATGTGGATATACAGTTTTCCCAGCACCATTTATCAAAGAGACTATCCTTTCCTCATTGTGTATTCTTGGTGCCTTCGTCAAAGATAATTGACCATGTATGCATGAGTTTATTTCTGGACTCTCTGTTCTATTGATCTATGTGTCTGCTTTTATAACAGTACCGTACTGCTGTAATATAATTGTCATATAATTTGAAGTCAGGAAGTGTGATGCCTCCAGCTTTGTTCTTGCCCAAGATTGCTTTAGTGATTTGGGATTTTTGTGCTTCCCTATGAATTTTAGGATTGTTTTTCCTTATTTGTGAAAAGTGTCATTGGAATTTTGATACAGATTGCACTGATTCTGTAGATTGCTTTGCTAGTATGGACATTTTAGCAGTATTAATTCTTCTAATCCACAGACATGGGATTTGTGTCTTCAATTTCTTTTATCAATGTCTTACAGTTTTCAGCATGCGAATCTTCCATTCATTTGGTAACATTTATTTCTAAGTATATTTTTGCTGCTACTGCAAATGGAGTTATTTTCTTAATTCCCTTTTTGGATAGTTCTTTGTTAGAGTATAGAAATGTAACTGATTTTTAATTGTTGATTTTGTGTCCTGAAACTTTATTGAATTTATTAGTTCTAACAGGTGTTTGGTGGAGTCTTTAGGATTTTCTATTTGTAAGATTATGTCATCTGCAAGCAGAGAACATTTTACTTCTCCTTTTCCAATCTGGATGCCTTACATTTCTTTTTCTTGTCTAATTACTTTGGCCTGGACTTCCAGTACTATGTTGAATAGAAGTGGTGAGAGTAGACGTCCTGTCTTATTCCTGATCTTAGAAGAAAAGCTTTTAGCTTTTTAGTATTGAGTATGATACTATCTGGAGGCTTGTCATGTATGGGCTTTATTGCATTTTTAAACCTACTTTGTTGAGAATTTTTATCATGAAAGCATATTGAGTTTTTTCAATGCTTTTTCTGCATCTATTGAGGTAATTATATGATTTTTATCCTTCATTCTGTTAATGTGACATACGACATTAATCGATTTGTGGATGTCAAACTATCTTTGCATCCCAGAGATAAATTGCACATGATTTTATATCTTTTTAAAATAATGTTTGTTTATTTATTTATTTTAAGTGCGGAGAGGGACAGAGAGAGAGGGAGACAGAGGATCCCAAGCAGGCTCCACACTATCAGCACAGAGCCTGACACATGAGATGAGAAACCATGAGATCATGACCTGATCTGAGACCAAGAGTTGGACACAACCAACTGAGCCATCCAGGTGCCCCTATCAAGGCCGCTATCAAGTGATCTTAATGCACTGTTGAATTCAGTTTACTAATATTTTGTTCAGGACTTTTGCATCAGTATTCATCAAGGATATTGGCCTATAATTTTTTTTCTTCTTCTAGAGCCCTTGTCTGGCTTTAGTATCAGTAATGCAACCTTGTCAAAGAATTTGGAAATGTCTCCTCCTTGATTTTTTGGAAGAGTTTGAGAAAAATTGGTATCTGTTCATTAAATGATAGAATTCACTGGTGAACCCACTAGGCTTTTCTTTGTTGGGAGGTTTTTGGTTACTGATTCAGTTTTCTTTTTTTTTTTTTTTTTTTTTTTAAATTTTTTTAACCTTTATTCTTGAGAGACAGAGAGACACAGAGCATAAGCAGGGGAGGGGTAGAGAGAGGGGGAGACACAGAATCTGAAGTAGGCTCCAGGCTCTGAGCTGTCAGCACAGAGCCTGACGCGGGGCTCGGACTCACAAACCATGAGATCATGACCTGAGCCGAAGTTGGATGCTTAACCGACTGAGCCACCCAGGTGCCCCACTGATTCAGTTTTCTTATTCATTATTGGTCTGTTTGAATTTTTTATTTATTCATGATTTATTCTCACTAGGTTGCATGTTTCTAGGATTTTATCCATTTCTTCTAGTTGTTCAATTTGTTGACATGTAATTGTTCATAGTAGTGTCTTATGGTCGTTATTAATTGTAATGTCTCCTCTTTCATTTTTTATTTTACTTTTTTGAGTTCTCTCTTTTTCTTAGTTTAGTTGAAATTTTGTCCATTTTGTTTATCTTTTCAAAAAGCCAACTCTTAGTTTTGTTAATCTTTTCTATTGCTTTTTAGTCTTGACTTCATTTATTTCTGTGCTGATCTCTATTATTTCTTTCTTTGTAATAACTTTGGGTATAGTTTCTTTCTTTCTTTCTTTCTTTCTTTCTTTCTTTCTTTCTTTCTTTCTTTCTTTCT
>NC_064810.1:63556445-63583017 GCF_023721935.1 Panthera uncia | reverse complement strand
TCTTTCTTTCTTTCTTTCTTTCTTTCTTTCTTTCTTTCTTTCTTTCTGTATTTTAGTTCCTTGAGATGTAAAGGAAAGGAAAGAAGTTTTTTATTTAATTTTTTTTTTTTTTGAGAGAGAGAGTCAGAGCATGAGCGGGAGAAGGGCAGAGAAAGAAGGAGACACAGAATCTGAAGTAGGCTCCAGGCTCTGAGCTGTCAGCACAGAGCCTGATGTGGGGCTCGAACTCACAAGCAGTGAGATCATGACCTGAGCTGAAGTCGGATGCTTAACCGAGCCACCCAGGTGCCCCCCCCCCTTTTTTTTTTGATGTAAGCATTTGTCACTATAGACTTCCCTCTTAGAAATGCTTTTGCTCTGTCTCTTAAGCTTTGGTATGCTGCATTATGTTTTCATTTGTCTTGAGATCTTTTAAATTTCCCTTTCTATTTCCTCTTAGACTCATTAAATGTTCAGTAGCATGTTGTTTAATATCCACATATTTGAGAACTATCCAGTTCCCTTCCTTTTGTTGATTTCCAGTTTAGTACAATTGTGGTTAGAAAAGATACTTGATATCATTTCAGTCTCTTAAATTTGGGCTTAAATTAGAACCTGTTTTGTGATCTATCCTGGCTGTGTGCACTTGGGGAGAATGTGTATTCTTTTGCTGTTATATGGACTGTTCTGTATACATCTGTTACGTATGTGTCACTCTTTTCATTTTATTTTTCTTTTTTCTCTTGTGGGTAATTCCAAATAATGTATCTTCAAGTAAACAGTTTCTTCTGCTTGATCAAGTCTGATGTTGACGCATTATTGCATTTCTCATTTTATTCATTGTATTAATCAACTTCAGAATTTCTGTGTTTTTTTAATGATTTCTATTTTTTGAACTTTCATGGATTTTTTTTTTTCATGTATTATTTTCCTGGTGTCATTGTATTGTCTGTGCTCTTTGGTAGCTCTCTGAGCTTCTTTAAAGCAATTATTTTGAATTCTTTTTCAGCCAATTTGTAGATCTCCATTTCTTTGGGGTTGGTTACTAGAAAATTATTTTGTTCCTTTGGTGTTGTCATGTTTCCTTGATTTTTCCTGTTTTTTTTTTTTATGTCTTATGTTGGTATCTTTGCATTTGAAAGAAAGAGTTACTTCTTCCAGTCTTGACCCACTGACTCACCAGTAAATCTGGCCAGGGATTCTAATGCTTTCTCAAACCTATTCTATGGATGCAGCTACTCTACACTTCCTATTTCCCTCTTGAGGGAGGAATTCTTAAGATTGTATGACTTCTCTTGATCCTGCAAAACCACATTGGGTGCTTAGAGCCTCCTGTTTGTTTTTCTCCAGGGCAGTGACCTTAATTGCTCAGGTTTGTGTGCTTTCTTCCAGTCTCACAGAGTTGGCCAGGCTTTCTGTATGTGCTTATGAGCTGTCTGCAAATCTTTGCACTTGCAGTCCACAGGGGGACATGGAGAGCCAGCCATGGGTGGGTGGACTGTGCTGAGCATTGGATATAACCATTGGGGGATCTGTAGGCAAGGCATCTCAAGTGGCTCATGAGAAAGCTTCCTGATGGAGTCTGTGAAGCAGCTAATAAGACCCACAGCCCTTTGATGATTTCTGAGCCCTGGTTGCTGTGCTCCCAGCCTCTCCTAACCCTTCAATTAAAGGGATCACCTCTGTATTCTTGGTGAGGGGAGAAAGAACTAGACATGTTTGCAGCATCCTGCATGCCTGGGAAGCTGGTTACTCATTCGCTGTGCTCTCACTTTTCCCTATGGGAGAAATTACAGGCTGAGGGGATCTCTCTTGGCACTGAACTGTGACACCTTTGGTGGGGAGTGATACAGATAAAGCAATGCTGCTGTTCTTATCATCTTCAATGCGTCTGTTCTCAGAACTTTGCTCCATTGATGTGCAGAGATTTTTCTGCTGGACTCCTGGACTCTCACAAAGGTACTTTTGTCTGTGGGTGGTTGTTAAAATATATATTCTGTGGAGGGGAGATGGTGGAAAACTCAAATTCTACCATCTTGCTGATGTCAGTCCCCTCTGTCCTCAACTTTAAACTTTCTTCAGAGTTCAAAATTTTATTCAGATTTTGTAAAATTTCATTCTCCATTTCTCTAAAACATCATCTCAGAGAAGTGTGGTTTGTGAAAGAGAGACTCTAATTTCAGAGTCTAGTCCTTCCACTTCTCATAATGACCATGCGTAGGATGAGAGTGTAATGAGCGACTGCGGGAATTTCTGTACTAAAGTGACATTTGCTTGTCAAATGGTGCTGAATTGGGAATGTTTTCACCAAAATGCATTCTAGAAAACTTTAAAGACAGGCACACACTTCAGGTTTTAATACTAATTAGAGGCATCCATTTCCCATTGTAAGGTGTTTATCTTTGAGAAGAGGGAGAGAGTAAAGCATAGAAGAAGCATGCTGGGACACCAATAAACCAATAAATGATTGAGTGGATTCCGGGAAGGAAAAAAAAGTAGAGGAGATAAAATAAGACATGGTGAATACGAAGAGCCGGGAGAACAACTCTAGCATGCTTCTGCTCATGAGGCTGAAAATAATACGAATGTGTGCCACATTGCCTGATTTTGTATTCAAATTCCTTTTTTTTTAATAACCTCAAGTTGTTTTGTTTGTTTGCTTTTTGTTTTTGTTTTTGCTTTTTGTCAAGGCCATATTTAGTTTAAAAACGTACTTTTGTGTAAAAATTTTGAGCCCTAGGAAGGCTGATGAATCTATGTACTTACCTGTACATTGCTAAATCTATCTCTTCTTTGTTCATGTTCAGCACCTACTTACAAAGAACCCTGTAAACAAGAAACACCAGTCTCATACTCTCCTATCCTGAAAGTTGAAGCCAGTAGAAGTAGCTTCACTTGGCATACAGCAAAAGAATAGCTGACTTGGGAAAGAGCTTAAATGTCTATGTGTTTTCCTAGGTTTTCCTGAGGTGTTTTGCCCTAGTGTCAGTGAACACCATGTGATGGCAACTGTGGGTGATTTGGGATTTAGAGACCTGAGTTCTAGCCTTTGTTCTGCCTGTTTCTAGCTGTGTGACTCTATGGAATTCAGTGTTAGTTTATTTGCAAAATAAAGATTTATGAACATTACCTTTAAGGTTTCTACCATGTCAGTTGTTTCATTGCAGAAACTCTTGATTCAATTTAATTCTTGAGATAAGACAAATATAAAATATCCTGATCTCATATAACTCACTATGGGAAAGATGCAACAGGAGAGAAATGTCCCAGGAAGACTTTACTGTGGACAAGGTGCTGATTAATCCTATCTGGGAAGATTAGGGAAGATTTTGCAATAAAGGTGATATTGGAGCATAATTGTGAAGGATAAATGAGAGTCATCATGAAGACTAAGTCTTCCAGGCCCTTCCTACAATATGACCGCTTCCCTACAATACTGAGGCCCTGATTCCATCCTATGTAGAGGTCCATCAAGCCCTCAACAGAAATGTGTGTGTGTGTGTGTGTGTGTGTGTGTGTGTTCATTAGGTAGGGGACATTTATTCTCTCCTAAGTTGTTGTGCCCTGAAGAATGCTTTTTTTTTTTTTTTTTTTTGCTGGCAGTAACCTTAGCTCTCGGAACCTGGAGCTGTCACTCTTGCCTCTCTAGCCTACCTTTTTCTTCTTTCATCTAGCCAAACACCAGTAGTACAAGGTTATTAAGCACATACAACTTTTGCTGAAGGTTTGGGGAAAATGGATGGTAATTATTGATAGTAGAGGAGGGTAACTTTAGAGTAAATGTTGTGGAAATGTGTATCATAGAGAATTTTTCACTAGCTCTTGCTTCCAATTACAGGGGCTTCTCTCATTCCTTCTCTTCAAGTCTCCACCTTTGTCCCTCAGGTGTTCCTTATAAATCCCCAGATTCCTAACACTTTATTAAGTAGAGCAATTCAACTTCTTGTTATCACCCCATGGCAATGCCTAAGTAGCCTGACTTTATTTACTAAAAGCATCCATTAAGATTTGGTAAGTAGAACAAAAAGTAGAAGCACATTTACCTCTTTGTCTTAGTTAAAAAAATATATAAAATAAAATTTACTTAAACTAGATATATATTTTCCCTCTCATGTTAAAATGAGATAGTTCATGGGTGCAATGGTGGCCTTGTTTCAGAAAGTTTGTTGAGAGCCCGGCTGTTTCTGACTTATTGCTTCCCTGACTGTGACCTAAATTCTCAAGGTCATCCCATGATCCAACATGGCACCTGAGTTCCAGCTGTTATATCTGTATTCAAAGATAAAAGAATGAAGAAGAGGCAATGAGTAAGACACAGCTTTCTCTTAAAGAAGGTTTATGGAAATTGCCATGCCATTAGCTGGAATTAGCTATTTATATCCCATTAGCCAGAATTTAGCTCCGTGGCCACACATCACACATAGCTAGCTATAAAGGAGGCTGGGGAACAGAGCCTTTTCTCTTGTCACATGCCCAGCTAAAACTTTAAGGTTCTGTTGCTACAGAAGAAGGAAAGAATGGGTATTAAGGGACATTCAAACGTCTTAGTCACAGTGCCTTTTCTGTGATGCAGAAAGTGGAAAGTGAAGACTCTAAGTAGTTTTAGTTTGTCTTCATATTTAATCCTATTTAATCTTATTAACACGATTCTTTGTAGATCCTTCAAAGTTACTCCACATTCCTCTTAAAAGTTGGTTATCAAAAGTAGGCACAGAGTTGTAATAAGGACCTCACCAAATCCTTAATCTCTGTTTCATCATTTGCCAAATATGAGCCTTCCTGTTACCATCATTGGGATTAGAGTCCGGTCTTTTAAAGAGCATGAATGAGTCATCTGTTTTTGACAGTCTAATTTTTCTGCTGTTGTTATTTTTGTGTTGTGTGACTCTAATAATGTTTTCTTGGAAGACTGTCTCATATATTCTTTTTTTTTAATTTAATTTTGTGTTGTTTCCCTTCAAGCTCTTTTTAATGAGAGCATTAAATCTGAACAAGAGCTAAATTGTAAGGGATTTAACAGAGTAAGTATCATAACAGCATTAATAAGGCCATTCTGTGAGAGCCTGCAGGATATATTTGGTATTTGCCTAGATATAATGATTCCTTGATTCTTTTATTCATTCAAGAGATATATGTTGAGTGCCTACATTTTGTGTTTATACAATACCTGCCAGGGCCTGGAAATTTAAAAGCGTCAAGAGACATGGCTCCTGACCTCATGGATCTTACTTTCTAGCAGAAGGGAGATAATAACAAATAAAAACAAAGAAGTTAATTATTTATGTCTTGTAATAGGAGTTCTAAAGAAATGAAAAAAGGGTTCTGAAAGAGAGTAATGAGGATGGAGTTCTACCTTAGGGAGGATGATATCCACATAGGGCTCTCTAAAGAGATGGCATTAAAACTAAGGCTTGAAAGATGAGAGAAGCCAGCTGTGTGAAGAACCTGGGGAGAGCAATCCAAGCAGAGTGAATAGCAAATTTGAAGGGGAAGTCTTTGGCCTGATAGAGATGGTGAACACAGGACAGCACGGATGGTGTGCTGGGAGGGTTAGTAGCTCTGTTGTGATGCTTGCTTTCAAAATGCAAATTTGTTCCAACACGACCCAGAGGGAACAACTTGAACATAACACGGATTTTGCATTTGCCTATGTGAGATTTTGTCTGTGGGGAATACTAGTGAATGTAGAAAACTGCGTCCTGCTTAGCCAGTGTAGGAATATCCTAAGTGCACACATGCTTATACCTCAGACATGTACCAGCTGCCTCAGTTCACCGCGTGTGTGTGAGTCACACCCATCCATCCATCTGGTGTTACAACTTTTCCTTCCTATTTCAGATAACTCTCCTGCCGTCTCTTGGCAATAGTTCACAAGCTGCAACTCTTCTGCACCTACTTTCATAAGCAAATTTCAAGTCTTTGCAAGGTTAAGTGTCGTATTTATTGTAGTATTGATGTGTCTCTTACCCATTTAAAACGTGTAAAACTGTGCCACTATTTTTATTTGTTCCTACCTTTTCTTAAAGTGCCACTGAGGATGTTTTTTAGTGTCTTCTCCATCCACATTTCCCCCATAAGCTCTGCGGTTGTTTTTGCACGATTTTGCATAGTGTAGCAAGTTTTAGGAGTACATATGTACCTGGGGAGGTTAGAGTTGGCAGGGGCCAGATCCTTATACATAGCTGTACATACTATGTAAAGAACTTGTATTTTTTCCCTCGTTGTAATGAAAAGCCCTCAAAAGATTTTAAGCAGAGGAGTAACATGATCTGACTTGTGTGGTGGTATGGCTTAGAGTAAGGGCTAAGAGTTGAAGCAGAGAGAATAGCTGGGAGGCTATTGTAATGGCCCAGGGGAGAGATGGATATAATTTGGACTAACGGGGAGCACTGAAGTTGGAGAGGAGTTTTTGGAATTCAGCTCTGGTTTGACTAATTGTATGGATGCTTGTCAGTTCTTGCTTAAGGGTCAACACCAATTTCTAACATCTGAACAGCATCATTGACTCAAAACCTCTACAATCTGTGGTTAATGTGGCCCCATCTAAAAAGAGACACCAGCCATTTATGAGGGAATCTAGGGCATTCTGTTGTTTCTCTGCTCCTGTATTACCACACAATGCAAGATCACTTTCAAGAAATGAGAATGCCCTTGAAGGTATCTTTTGTAATCAAAAATGCTAATTTATTTTCATTAATTTCTATCCTTTTTTTTAAGATACACTCAGGATTAATAAAATAAATTACAAGATACAATGACTTGAATCCTGGGATGCTTAAGGAATTAACTGAAACAAAACCTTCTGAAAACTCTGAGAGGCTTGCCAAGGGGCCCATGATACCAGATGCCATAAACCAGGCAACATAATGTTCATATCTAGAAATACAGGAATAATAGGAGGATTAATTTTCAAAGTCTGAGAGGGATTACAGAGTAGTGGGGGAAATCAAAATGACTCTTAAAAGAACTAATCTTGTCAAACTAATATAACTTTTTTCTACAACAGCATGAAAATTATAATGTGCCTTAGTGCTTATTGTGCTTTTGATTAGGCATTTGAATGGTATTTTCCTCAACAGTCTGGGCAAAGGGAATTTAAATATTTTCTCCCTTGGGGGTACCCGGAGCGGAAGGAGGCCTAGCCTCACAGAGTGAGGATTCCAGTCATCAGCGGTGGGAAGGTCTGGCTCTGAATAAATGGAGAGTAAAAAGTCTACATTGAGGATCCACTTTGTGAGTAATAGCAGGCAGGCCAGACTGGGCTGTGAACATCTATAGTTATTGAATCTCATTAAGGTAGTAAGGAGTTGATATGGAAGTTATGACTGGGCTCCAGGGTGTGGGGAGTGGGCAACAGGATGTCAAAGACTGAAGATTCTGCACTTTTGGGTTTGGCCCACTGTCCTCTAAAAGAATAGGGAACACTATTGTGGAGAACTAGATATGCAGAAAGTAGGAACTTGGGATGACCTTGGCATACTTCTAGGGTGAACTTGTGTTTTCACCCTATGTAGTTGAAATTAATCACTAATAAAGTCAGGCAGGATAACAAACAACCTTAATGAATAAGTAAGAGTCATTTGTGATTAAATTAACACTATCCGATTACATACAAATAATTAAAGTGCAAAGGATTTTTAACAGTTTGTACTCTGTACTCTGTAACAGGGTAAAAGAAGGAAAATACTGCTTTTTTCATTTCTTCATCTCTTCTTTTTCATGCTTTAAGTTAAATTTGTAATTGTGATTATAACACCTGGTTTAAATCATTCTTAGCAACAATATTATATAGTCTGTAAGATGGGGTTATGGTTTTCATAAAACAAATAAATGCCTTTTGGGGGGGATAAAATAAGTAATAATAATTACAATTCATTAAATACTTATTATGTGCTATACCCTATGTTAAGCATGTTTTACTTATTATTTAATTTAATTTTTATTCCCTAATATAGGGATTAGGACACTGAGGCTCAGAGAGGTTCTATAATGTACTCAAAGTCCCAGAGTTAGGAAATGGCTAATGTAATTGAATTCACAACTGGTTCACCCCAGCATGCAAAGTAAAAAAAGAAAACAAGCCTTTTCTCTGAATACTGTGAACACTTTCGGAAGTGGTACCAACTATTGGTCTCTTCCATTATTCTGAGGACAGGATAATTTTAATGTCTGGGATTTTTTTTTTTCTTGAGAACAGAAGTAGTTTATGGCCCATGTGATTATCTATGACTATTTTGGGGCCATTGGCTATTCTGGCTCCCTATTTTCTGGGAAAGTCAGAGGCTTACTGTTTGGTCTTAGGAGTGAGTAGTCTGAAGTGTGGAAATGTATATGGGTAATCCTTGCAGCCTGTGCTTGCGATCAGATTCAGACCAGTCACAGTCAACACCCCACATCTCATACCTCACCCCACCTGAGAAATCTTAACCACACACCAAAAATCTTAACCACACACCAAAAATCTTAACCACACGGACCTGATTGGTCCGTCTTCTGTAAGGCTGTTCTAAGGAGGCAAGAGCTGCTTGCTGGTGTGGTTATTTCCTGCCAAAATGCAGTAAAAGGAGTAGAGGCAGTAATTCCTATTTGTTCAGCTGTTTTATCTTTTTTGCTAGAGACAGGATTTTGATTTCTAAGGGTTTGTTAGGCCTTAGGAATAAAAATATTCTTTTAGGTAGGTGTTGCTGAATAATGGAGAGTTATCTTTCATTAACTGTTTATTTTAAACTAACTCATATTATGTTTAAAATATATCCATTGTAAATATTAGTTCTAAATATGGTCACTATGGTTTCATTTCTGGCAATACCTGCCCATGTACTCCCTGTCCTCAAACCTGGAGAGATGATCCTGAGAAATTTTTCCAAACCCAAGAAGCCATCTATTTTTATTTGTTGTCATTCTACCCTTATTAAGAGAGTATGGTTACAAAGAGAGTTTTAAGAATTCTCTTTCAAGTAGCAGAGCTGGGGGGTTTGAACTTTGGTGTAGCTAATGTTGAAGTCCTGTTATTAACCATTATTCTTTTTCTACCTTCTGATGAGATGACTGTCCGTTAGGTTCCTTAGATTTTAGATTATACAACTAGAAGTTGAAGCTTTCATTTACTGAATATAAGTGAAACCAAAACTGAACATTATATGAATATGTGTATAAAACTCTTCATGTAAGTTTATGACATATTGGCAGACATGTGTATATATCAATGCAGAGGTTCTCTCCCTCCACCTCCTGCTAGGATAGTGTGTGTGTGTGTGTGTGTGTGTGTGTGTGAGTTAATTCTTTACATGCCAGGATTTTGAAAAACAATTGAATTTTATTTGTAAAAGTGCATTTAGACAGATTTGTTTAATGAATCAGAGATTTATATAAAGCTGAACATCTTTTTAGCATTTTTCTAAGTATACGAAATGAAAGCAAGGGAGCCTCTTTTTATTGGAATCTCAAGATTTGAGTTCTTGTTTGGCTAAGCCACTAACTGGCTGGAGGAGTTTGAGTGAATCATTTTACCTTTATGTAGGCTAGTAAATTTTTAGAGTTAGATTAAATGTTTCTAAGGTGACTTTGAGTTCTAAACATTCATACATTTGTGGAAATAATTATCTCCACCATGAACAAAAGAAACCTATTTTGATATAGGAAAGTGAGGTTTATTGACACAATGCAGGAAAGGGGACACCACACAGGCAACTTTGAAATGGCAACACATTAGGGAAATAATGTTTTTTATTGCTTATGAGTTGGGGTCAGAAGTTCTTAGGGTAGAATATCAGAAGTGGGTCTTTGAAGTGATTGATTTCTGAAGGTGAAGGTTGATGTCAGTGGATAAAGAAGTTAGTGTTATGTGAATTATAAGATGTTCTGTAGCTTTCATTGTATAACTAATGCACATGATTGTTCCAGTTTTCACCTATCCTCTGTAGTAGTCTGGGTTCTCCAGAGAAACAGAACTAATGTATACACATACACACAAAATATATGCTAACATATAATGTATACTTGTATAATATGTTTATTATAGAATTAATTAATTAATTATAAGGATTTGGCTGACGTGATAGTGGAAGCTAAGAAATCTTAAGACCTGTGATTTTGCCAGTCACAGGAGGGCTGGAAATCCAGAAGGGTTGATGAGATAAATTCTAGTCCTAGTCTGAGTCCAAAGGCAGAAGACAGATAGATGTCCCTAGTCAGTCAGATACACAGAATGAATTCTCCCTTACTCTTCTTTTTTGTTCTCCTCTGGTCCTCAGTGGTTTTGATGAGGCCCATTCACCTTGTGGAGGGTCTCCTGCTTTACTCAGTCTACCATTTCAAATGTTAATCTTATCTGTAGTCATCTTCATTGACACACCCAGAATATTTAATTAAATACCTGGGCACCCTGTAGCCCAGTTAAGTTGACACATAATTTAAGCATTGCACATACTATGTTTTGACAAACTGCACATTTCTCTGTGACTTCTTAGTGACATAAATTGTGACTGGCTAATACCTAATGTGTGCATAGGACCTGGCGTATCTATCTGTAGTAGGTGCTTAATACATATTTGTTAAAGAGGAAACAAATGAGTGAAAAGAAATTGAAAAGAGTGTTTTAATTTAGGTTAGTTAGGGATGGGTAAATGTGGGAGTTGGGTAGAGGTTGAGTCTTTTGCCTTATAGCAATTTGATTTCATTATCTTTTAAGGAAGGGGAAACCTTTCAAAACTGCTTCATTTATTGTTGCTTATTTGAATAGATGTGACATTCCAAAGTTGATATTCCTTAATAGCTATGATTAGCATATCTAAATACTTCTCCAGTGACTTCTGAAGCATTTTTCTTTTGTTTGAAGTTTTATTACAATTTCAACGGGTAGTTTTCAGGAGCCAGGCTGTAAATTTTATTCTTATTCTTGGTGATTGAAACATCATTGTGTAAATAGATGGGGTATTCTCTCCTCCAAGGAAAAGAATCAGTTCAAAATCCCTGTAATTGAGAAAACATAATTTGAAATACAATTTATGATTAAAAAAATCCTGGTAGGTCCCATAAGGAAATCAACTCTACTCAGGGTCTCCCCTTAAGCACAAATTGAGTTTAATTTTCTTGGCCAAGCTTTTCTCCATGCATACTGCAAAGGGAAACTTCAGATCAGCCTAGACCTTGTCACAGTGCTCAATTAAAAGTCTTAACTAATAAAGCTGTCTTAATTGGTCTGACAGAACTAGCAATATGACCTCATCACCCAGCTACACCTCTCTGATCTCCTGGATTTAAATTTCCGTAAAGGACAGATAGGAATTAGCAAATTCCTGATTTCTTAATAACATACCACATTCACAGTTATAACATTCAGTGCCCCAGCTCACAACTTTATCTACCAATCTAGAATATGTTCTGGAGCTAGTTCAATTAACTTAGCTATCAAAATGCTAAGCTTGATAGCTCATTTATCTTTCTGTCCCACAACTCGACATTACAATACGGTGGTGATTGATCTTGCATCTTCCAGGTACCATATAGTATAAAAACTAAGAGAAGATTAATTAAAAGCTGTCTCACCCAGACAGGTTTTTAAATAAGTTTTAGATTTACACTATATATCAGCTGAAGCAGAAAGAGATTCTAAGACCAGGAGCTCTGTAACACCAATTGGATTTTTCTTTTATGTAGAATATGTATGCAGTAGTCCTGATGACCATTATTATTCTTTCATACGTCTTGAATACCAAAATAAAGCAGAAAGACCCTGCAACAAATGTCCTCTAGCTGTCTCCGTTCCAGTGTAGCATAACACATAGCACACGTGGAGAACGTGTTGCACAAATAACTCACATGCACAGTTACCACCACCTAAAAGTTAGTTCTGTATTTTTTCTAGGAATTTGGAAGTTTGAGAAATGTTAAGTGAATATGGGGGAAAATGAAACCTAGCACTGGGAAAAAGGAAAAACTCAAATAAATGTGATCTTACATTTAAGGGACAGTCTTTTATGAATTGGTAAAAGGTACCTACAATAATCATTGTAGCTACCACTGAGTGATTTACTGTGTCACATAACTTATTTACATGATCTCCAATCTTTATAATAATTAAGGGTTAATTATTTGTGCCCATTTTACAGATGTCCTCAAGTGTTAAATTTCATGGCCAAAGCCTAGCAGTCAGTAATCTGCAGAATGGGGATTTACATTACAGGCCAGTTTACTTGACTCCAAAGGCCACTGCACCATGCTACCTTCTACCTCCCTGCAGAGAAGCAAATGCACCCACATACATTTTCTGTGTTGGGTTGTTTGGGCTATTATGACAAAATACCACAGATGGGGTAGCTTATAAACAACAGAAATTTATTTATGATCTGGAGATTGGAAATCTAAGATTATGGTGTGGTGAGGGTCCTCTTCTGGGTATCTCATTGTGTTCTTACATGGTGGAAGGGGTTGGAGAATCTCTCTTTTATAAGGGCACTGATGTCATTCATGAGGACTCTACCCTCATGACCCAAGAATTTCCCAAAGTCCCTACTTCCTAACACTGTGAGATTGGGGGTTAAGATTTCAGCATGTTAATTTGGGGGTAGGAGAACATTCATTCAGACCAGACCAGCACCAGCATATCACCAGCAGAACTTTTGAGAGACAAAAAAATATTTGATTCATTGTAGGCTATTCAAGCTTAAGTTCTCTCTTTATAGAAATTTGTGGCTTCAATGGAATATGCCTCATCTCCAAATCAGTGTTTATTTCTAGTCACCCAGGGGATTCCTTGTGGACTTGAGACCCCCAAATTATATAACAGCCTTAATGGGTGAAATTTTCCAGTTTTCACTTAAATGTTTTAACTTTTTTGACAAAAACATCACCAAGTTCTATTTTTTTTCTACATTTAAAATGAATAGCTGAGCTCTCCTTACAAAGCTTTAAATTTATAATCCCAAAGATTCTTAAAAATTACTGTATAGGAAGTACTGTTAACAGTCAAACCCTTACAATCATAAACACTTATCATATGCCTTGAATGATTACACTGATAACATCTATAGGTTTTACTTTTAAGAAGGGAAACCACCTTCTCTTGTTTTTATCTAGAGGGAAAGGAAAGGAAAACAAAATTTAATGTTAACACCTCATGAATAGTAAACAGTGGTCCTTGCAGCCTAATTAATGCCAAATAATTAACTGAATTCATCAAACATTTACTGAGTATCTTCTGAATGTCAGGCACTGTGCTAGGCACTATTGTGAACACAAAGATTTTTTAAGGAACAGATATTTTCCTGAAGGATCTCCTAGTCTAATAGGAGAATAAGTTTACATTTGCACATAAAACAAATAGGTAAAATAATTATTCAAGGATATGATCTATGAGAAAATAATTTTCTTCAATAACCTAGACATTTGTCATTAAAAAAAATTAACGTTTGTTTGAGAGAGAGAGTGAGAGAGAACGAGCTGAGGAGGGGCAGAGAGAGAGGGAGACACAATCCAAAGCAGGCTTCAGGCTCTGAGCTGTCAGCACAGAGCCTGAGGCAGGGCTTGAACCCACAAACTGTGAGACCACGACCTGAATCAAAGTTGGGCACTCAACCAACTGAGTCACCCAGGTGCCCCTACCTGGGCATTTGTCTTGTTGACTGATTCTCAAGTTAGAATTTGGATGCATGTCCATGAGGTAGTGAATCCTGGACCCTGCCCACAGTAGGATTTCTTCTTAGGGACGAAGCTTACCAATAGATACGGTGCAGCAAGGGTGTAGAGCAAATCCCAGGGTTCTCTGGAGATAGAAAAATAGTCCCCAAATTATGTGTATGGATGGGGGGGTATGATAACATGTACATTTTAGGAATCATTGACCTTTGGGAATCAAGTGAAATTCTAACCTTCTGTGGTAAGCAGAATTCTTACCACAGGGGGTAAATTCCCCTTTACCCCACCTCCCTGGAGAGATTTCTAATCCCTGTTTATTCAGTCAAATGCTAATCTACATATTTCTGTGAAGGAACTTTGCAGATATAATTAAATCCCCAAGTTCCTTGACCTTTAAACACAAGAGATTATCTGGGTGGGCCTTTATCAGATGAAACTTCTAAAAGCAGAAAGTTTTCTCTGGCTAGCAGCAGAAGAGGAAGTCATTGCTGGCTTAAAGATGAACGGAGCCAATGACAAGGAGGGGGTATGACCTTTAGAAGCTGTAAGTGGTTCCCAACTGACAACTAGCAGGGAAATGGGGACCTCAGTTCCAAATCACAAGGAACTGGATTCTGCCAACAACGTGGATAAAGATTGGAAGATTTATTCTCAGAATGTCAGCAGAAGAGTCCAGCCTGGTTAATACCTTGATTGCAATCTTGTGATATCCTGAGCACAGAACCCAGTGGAACCCACCTGGATTTTTGGTGTACAGAGTTGTGAACTATTAAATGGATATTTGTATAGATTGCTGGGGTAACTTGTTATAGAGCAAAGGAAACGGGTACACCATTAAAACTCATGGAGGCTCTGTGCCTAATATTTCCAAGTTAAGGAGATGTCAGAGCCTCTGCACTCAGGGACTATGTTTTCTCTGATGAACGGGAGGATCAAAGCTTTGTTTTATGTGACAGTCAACACAGAGTAAAAGGAAGATCCTAATCTTTGGGATCTCACAACCTGGATTCAAGTCCTAGCTCTGTGTTTTATCAACTGTGTTACCTGGCACAACCTCTCCCAGTCATGTTGGCTACATCTGCAAAATAGGCTTAATCTTTCTTGGGCAGCAGTATCAGGCAGATGAAATGAGATAATAACATGAAATATAGTAAATGCTCAATAAAAGCTATCTTTAATAGTGTTATTTGGTTAATTGATTTTCAGCATTTCTTCTTGAACTGTGTAACTGTGTGGAGAAGCACCACATCAAGGTGCTGATAGCTAGAGAGTCAGTATCATAAAGTTCTCAGATTTCATGGGAATAGGTGGCCAAGGGTAACCTCTTTAAAATTTCCCCCCAAAGCAGGAAAGGCAGTTCATTTCCCTGTTATTTATGATACTTCTTATAACTAGTTTAATCTGGGTATTTACCAGGTGGTCCTGACCAGGGTGGTCAGGATTTACATTGTTTCGTTTTCTGAATTTACATCTGAGTTAGTCTCCTGGTGGGTGGTGATAAGGGTTTATTAAATATGTTTTTGAGGAAATAACTATTTTTTGAATTATGAATATATCTCAGCACAGTTTGAAAATTGAGGAAGAATATTGCAGGGAATTTTTATTCATCTCTACTCTGGAAATTCCCTAAGCAGTGGTCTTCAAAGTGCATTCCCTAGAATTCGTTTAAAATGTCCAATCTTGGGCCCGACCCCAGGCCTACTGAGTTAGAACTCTTGGGGGTAGGGCCTTGCAATCTGTATTGTAACAAGGTCTCTTTGTGATGCATCTCAGACTTGGAGACCACTGCCCTAAGAGATTAGGGTGACTCCTAGCATGTCCTCAAAATTTTAAGTAGAATTCTTATTTTTAAAATGATGAACACAATTACAGAGAATTAATGAGAAAGATAATGAATGATCCAATCCTATAAGAAACTGAGCACAATCTTAGTTGATATGCCTCCTAAATTTCGCATGTGTATTAAAATTTTGTAAAATGAACCACTGTATAAATGTATTAGGAAACTAGTTTTTTAAAGAAAAAAAATTAGGTGGCAAATTCTTTTGTAAAGTTAAAACTCTGATTTATCTGTTTTGTAAGCAGATTTTCATGTATTGAATTTTCTTAGGAGAAGGCAGATTGTATCTGGTGGTTTTATGCATTGGAAATGCTTCTGAAGAAATATTTGATTAGTTGATATGGGAGTCGAAATATGCTAGGTTGTAGAAAACTGAGAAAATTGCCATTTTTACTGTAAATGCTTTTAAAATGGAATTTGATACTTCTTCCATAGTTTAATTTCCAAAGCTTCCCCACCCCCTCTGAAAGTGGTGCAAAGAAGGGTAAAGTAGCATGATTTACTGCTAAGAATGTGAGCCAGTGTTCTGGGTTCTCCCACTTACCAGCTTTGTGACCTTGGGCAAGTTCAATAAGGAGATTGTCAGGTTGTGGTCAAGCTTCTCTAGGCCAGTGTTTCTCAAATTTGAGCATGCATCAGAATGACTTGCTGAGCTGGTTGAAACACAGATTGTCTGGGGTGGGGGTCTGTAGCAGTAGCCCTCTCTGCTCATGTCTCGGCATTGGCTAATAGCCCAATTTTAGTTTGAGCTGGAGAAAATAGCTGGTTGCTGTGTTCCATGATCCGCCTCAGGAATATGGCAGGAGGATGAGTCACAAACTGGTTTAAGGAACCACTTCCTAAGAAAATCCCTATGGTTAAAGGAGACACTGTGTCTTTTTTTATGAATGAAAGCAGTTGATACAGGAAGTATCTCTGTAATACTTTGTCCTTCAGGGGACTGTGGGCTGAATAAATACATGTACAGTAACCTTTCCAACACTATTGTAGTGCAAGAAGTGTAAAATATATATGAAATTGTTTCAACAAGTCAATTGATAATAATGTGTAATATAATATTTTTTTAAAAAATTACTTATAAATTTTAATTTACATTTAAGCCTTACTTTGAATTGGGAGATTCTGATTTACTGACCTGATATTACTAAGGAAAAAGCAGAGAAGTAAAGGTATCTCCTCCAATATAGAAAGCACATAGGGTTATTAGGCATTGCAATATAAAAACATAAATTCCTGTGGCTAGGGTTCTATTTACTAAATCCATTGCTATCTCTCACAAATAGTATCAAGTATGCTAATAAGCAATTATAATAGCTCATATAGAGTGCTTACTATGTACCAGGCATTTTTCTAAGTGTAGATTTGCTCATTCATTTAATCTATGCAACAACCCTTTGAAGTAGGTGCTAGCCTTACTTCTGAGAGAAGAAGGGTTGAAATATTTGCCCAAAGTCACAGAGCTGCTAAGTGACAGAGCCAGGGTTTGAACTCAGAGAGTCTTTCTTGAGAGCCCCTGTTCTAAACCCTTGTTCTGTATCAAGCTCTTGTAGCAGAATGATTTCTGCTTTAGTGCTCTGTGACTTGGTCAGGCAGATCTTCCATCTCCAGGAGGCCAGTGTGCCTCACAAAGAGCTTCCTTTTCCTGGCCTGTGCCACACACAGACCTTTCCACTGCAATGCCATCTATCAACTAGTGATACTTAACATATGTACATATGTACTGTTCTTATCACATTATTTTACTGCATTAATTTCTCCTTTTGCTTTGGAACTTTCTCTAACTTTGGGAAACTGTTCACCTCAAATCTATGTCTAAACCAGGCCCCTTGCCCTGTGGGGTCAGGGCGCACAGAACAGAGCCAGTATCTCTTGCCTGTCTCTATGACTCCTGGAGTCTTTTCCCTTTATTTCACCCTTGCTCTTACTCACTCTGCCATCTCACTGACTGCCAGCTCTTCTCTCTGGTCTCACCCCCTGTATCTACCTGCATCCACCTACATCCTAGCCCTCCCTGGACTTGAAGATAAAAATAGCTCCCCTCATTTGCCTCTTGATCCTTGGTAAAGACTTTGGATTTACTAACTGAATCCTGTCCTTCTGAGCCACTTGAGGGAAATATCCACACAGGACCTAGTTCTGTCCCATTGTGGTTCTATGCAAGGGGCAGGAATGAGACAGGGATGTAGAATCTCATTCGAACAAAGTTGTTAATAACTTCACATCACCTCCTCCCTGTATAAGTACGTGAGCATTTTAACAGTGGCCTGCCATGGTCCAGTGGTTTATTGGAGGCACAGAACAGACTCCAGGAAGGTCAAGTTAGTGGCACGTTTTCCAGTGAGTATCCTTCAATTCAGATGTAGTCTAACATGCATAAGGCATCTCTGAAGCTGACTCTTAATATATGTATATATTTTTAATTAATGGAAGTGGAAACAATCTAACATCACGATTTAAATGATATTTTGTTAAATTAATTTGTCCTGTAGGGATTCTCTGATAGATCGAACAAACCTGGCCTAGGAGCAGTCTTTCCTAAATCTTTTGAGTCAGGCATTCACAAAACCTGGAAAAGGAAATGATGGACAAATTACATCTAAAGTTCCTTTGTTTGTTCAGGTCATTCAGGATATCATTATCACATTAATGGAATTTTCTTATTTCTATTTGCAGATCCTTTTGTGTGCACACTGTGATCTGATTTGAAGCAAAGAGGGAAAAAACCCTCCTTCATTTTCATCTTTTCTGAAAGCTTAGCTCAACCTAGATGTGTTGAGCCAACAGATTTATTGGTTATCATGAAAGAGATGCCCTTTACTTTTTCATTTCTGCTGCCTCTAATTTTCTGACTTTTATTCAATTCTTATTTTGTCAATTGATTATAACTTATCCATGTCCTGGTGTATGCTTAGGGGAAGACCCTACAGATCCCTTTAGTCTAAGGTAGGAAGTAAAAGCTAAACCTAGTTTCTTCAGTGTTTAGGGATAACTCAGGCAAAAAAAGTATGTTTAATTTTAACTGTATTTAAGTGTGTGCCTTCTCACTCCATCAAAGTAGTTAAATTGACTGTAAGGATAGTCCCAGGTTCACTGCAAAAGAACTTAATTCTTCATTTGATGTTACCCAGAGAGAACATTTTTATAGCGTTGTGATTCAGGAATGATCATTTCATTCGCAAATGGTGTGTTTTAAGCAGTAAACAAATATTACTTTCCAGACCCAAAGATAAGTTTAGGCAAAGCTCAAATCATCTGGTGCTAAATCTGGAGCCCAATTTCAAACAGGTTGACTGTGTTTCTTTATGGTGCAATATGACTGTGTCAGGATGTGGAAATTTTATCCTGTGCTAGCAATGATAAGAGGGAGCAACAACCTTAACAAGAGTTGATCAAAGGTTCCAATCAAATACCATGTCCGCACTCTTGGAAAATTACAGCTCATATAACAGATCTTATAGAAAATCTTTTCATTTCTATGAATTTCACTAAATCATAGAATTTCCTTGCTACTTTATTTGGTTTCCTTCCTTCCGTAAGTAATTACTCTTTATTTTAAGTGACAGAATCACTTTAATTTTGCATTTTTTAATCTTTATATAGACTTTGGCAAAGATTAATCTGTCCAGAATATTCTGGGTACTTGGCTCCAGTGTTCCAGGACTGTAAATGGGATACAGCAAGCAGCTTGCCTTTCCTGCCTTTTATTTGAACGTAAATTATATGACAAAAGGGTGTCCCCTTGCACCTTCTCAGTCCTTCCTGAAGACAGAAAGAACTATGCTCAGAGCTGCTGCATGTCCACCAATAAACTTGCTACTACCCTGCTGGGGCTTAGGAAATACCTGATGCTGTGAGAAAAAAAGTCAGTAAAAAATTCACCCATGGCTAATTCCTTCTCTCGTCCATTGTCTTGACTGTTTGTCTCTCCTCTTGCAATCTCGTTCCTCTTCTCATTCTTTTTCCATTTGATCTCCTCGTTAGTTTTCCTTTTTAAAAATTTTAAGTTTATTTATTTTTGAGACAGAAAGAGAAAGAGAGAGAGAGAGAGACAGAGAGAGAGAGAGAGAGAGAGAGAATCCAAAGCAAGCCCCAGGCTCCATGCTGTCAGTGCAGAGCCCTATGTGGGGCTTGAACCCACAAACTGTGAGATCACGACCAGAGCTGAAATTGAGAGTCAGACACTTAACTGACTCATCCACCCAGGCACCTCTGGTTTTCCTTTTTAAAAGATTTTTTTTTCTGAATACTTTTCCTGTCCCCTTTAAGTTAGTCCTTCTTCTCTTTGGGCCCCATCTCCCATTCTTCCTCCTTGATTCTGTTTAACCCTTTCTCTTAACCAGGAGCAGAGATGCTTTTACTCTTGTGATCTGAAGTGAACTGGATTGGTGTGAAGGCTTCACTAAAAATCAACTTCCATGCCCAAACCCTCCCCAACCAGTCTGTTCCCTCCATGGTATTTGACCAGTCTGTTCCCTCTGTGTGTGCATATACATGTCCTAAGGAGCGTGTGTATGAGTGTCATGTGTGCATGTGCATGTATGTGTGTGTTGGGAAAATGGGAAGCAAGGAAAGAAAGTAGCATGAGGTTGATCGCACCATCTCCTTTTGGGTACCAAGTAAGTGGGTCAGAGTCCTTGGGGGTAGTTAGTAGCCCTAGTCTAACATGTTTATTTTGCTCTTGGGGTAAATGGGAAGAGGACGACCCTTTAGCCTCTTCTCTGTATCTTCTTGGCTTTGGATTTATACGTGTCTTCTTGCTCCTACTCAAGCCATCAAGATGCTTCATCATTTAGAAGCATGGGTTTAAACTTTAGATAATGCTGTAGTTTGTATACTTTGGAAGGTGCTAGAGACAGAGAGTAACTGCCTTCCTTGAACTGGTCACACTTAATGGCTTTACCTCCTGAGGTGGTTTTGGCTTTTGGGAGGTGGTCCAACCCTACAGAATCCCATCGCTTTCATTTTCCTTTACCCTCAACCCGAATCTCTCTTTTTTTTTTCACATACACATAGTTTCTATGTCCTTATAGAATTAAAAAAAATTTTTTTTTCAACGTTTTTTATTTATTTTTGGGACAGAGAGAGACAGAGCATGAACGGGGGAGGGGCAGAGAGAGAGGGAGACACAGAATCTGAAACAGGCTCCAGGCTCCGAGCCATCAGCCCAGAGCCTGACGCGGGGCTCGAACTCACGGACCGCGAGATCGTGACCTGGCTGAAGTCGGACGCTTAACCGACTGCGCCACCCAGGCGCCCCTAGAATTTTAGAATTTGAAGGCAAGAGTAGAGTTAACTTAGAACTTCATTTTATACATAAGGATATTGATTTATATAAAGGTTAATTTATTTAAGATCATTCAGGAAATTGGTAATAATTACAAGGACTATACTTTCCAATCTAAAACTGAGACTCATAATCTGACAGTAATGGTCATAATAACAGCAAAGACAAAAACAACAACAGTAATTATCACTGTTAATTGATCATTTATATTGCCAGGCATTGCACAAGGTACCTGTTTTAAAAAATTATTCATTTGGGTGCCTGGGTGTCTCAGTCAGTTAAGTGTCTGACTTTGGCCCATGTCATGATCTCATGGTTTGTGAGTTTGAGCCCCACATCGGGCTCTGTGCTGACAGCTCAGAGCCTGGAGCCTGCTTTGGAATCTGTGTCCCCATCTCTCTCTGCTCCTCCCGCTGTTTGCACTCTCTGTCTCTCTCTCAAAAATGAATAAACATTAAAAAAATACTCATTATTATTATTATTTATTTAAAAAATTTTAAATTGAGGTACGGTTGACATATAACATTGTATTAGTTTCAGGTGTACAATGTACTGATTTGTTATTTGTATACATTGGGAAATGCTCACCACAATGTCTAGTTAACATCCATCACTACACCTGGTTACAAAGTTTTTTTTCACGTGATGAGAACTTTTAAGACCTGCTTTTTTAGCAACTTTCAACTATGCAATACAGTATTATTAATAGTAGTTGCCATGCTGTACATTATATCCCCACAGTGTATCTTATTTGATCCTCCTCCAACAACCCTCTGTGTGGTAGGTTATTATTTCTTATTACAGTGTTATAGATAATGGAGGCTTAAACAGAAATCCACTTCATAAATAATAAAAGAGCAAGTCTATGTTGTAAACCCAAGTCTCTCCAGTTCCAAAATGTGTGTCCTGCACAGTGGTGTATGTATGGGAGCCATCTTGTACTCCTTCATAAGAGCAGATTGTTGGCATCTCCTTCCAACTCTCATTGTTCAGTGGCTTGAAATCAACCATGATATAAGCATTTACACCATGGAAATTGGCAAGAACCACATATCAGGGCATGATTTTTATTTACCAGAGAGCTGAGACTTGTTAAGCATTTATCAATATACTGCTGCCTACAAGTGTTTTTATAATGTGCTTTTAACAATGTAATGAGATTTTTAAACATCATGACTTGCCTAGAAAATCTGGATTATCTGATCACTGTAGTGTTGGTAGAAAAATCTAAACTAAAAATCACATGTCTGCACACTCCTGAGTTAGTGCTGTTTTTGCCATCCCTTGCTGGAATTTATCTTCTGTTGTGATCTTAAGTCCACTGGTTACGTGTTAGCCAAGGCACATTTGGTTGAAGGAACCAGGAACCCATTGAATAAGTGTAAGCTGATCAGGGAAAATGTATTGGGAAGATCCAGGGGCCCTGGGGATCTGCCCCATAGGGTCCTACCACAGGAAGTATAGCTTCCTAATGGAGTGGGGCATGGACTAGAAGGGCAGTCCTGCACCTTTACTTCCTTACTCCTGAACTTCCTGCTTTGTGTCATCATATCTCTCTGTACATCCATGTCTGTGAGCTGCCTTTTCTGCTTTGGTGTGACATACCTTAACACCCTGATTCACCAAGATTCTCAGTCTAAGCAAGGACAAGCAACCTTAGTCTTTTTAACTCCATTTCCCATTTTCTAGGAGAGAAACACCTTTCAGCCCCACATGAGTCATTTGTCTAATTGTCATGGACAGGTGTAAAAAAAAACAAACAAAAAAACATCTTATACACCAGAGCATCTTATACACCAGGCTGTGGACAAGGAGGTTTCTCTAAGAAGAGAAGACAGGAACAGGGAGGAGAGGGTTCCCAACTTTAGTAAGTTTGCTTGGGAGGGGGAGGGTGCAGAATGAAGAGGAAGAAAGGCTACATTGTAAGCCATTTGAGGGGAGAACCTGGGTTTTTACTCATTTCAAA
Source organism: Panthera uncia (assembly GCF_023721935.1). Taxonomy (NCBI): domain Eukaryota; kingdom Metazoa; phylum Chordata; class Mammalia; order Carnivora; family Felidae; genus Panthera; species Panthera uncia. The sequence goes on along the minus strand of NC_064810.1, from coordinate 63,560,313 downwards.
ATATCTGTTACCTTGCCTAATACTTGTATTTAAAAGGAAATAGGGGCTGAAAGAAGAAGTGACTCTTCTCGACAAGAATACGTTTCTCCAAACTATGAAAAAAAGCCCCTCAGTAAGAGAGAAAGAAGACTTAAGAAATATTCTACAAACAAAACTGTTTTGGTGGTTGGTATAGATTGTCACCAATCTGCATGGATCTGTATTGGTCATCAAAGAGCTTGTGATGTCACTTCCAACATTCAGATGTGACTTTCTGTTGGGAGTCCACTTCAACATAAATGTTTAATATTTTCAGATACCCTCCCACATTGCTTTACCCCCTTACAAGGTTATGACTAAAACAGAACCAGTCTAAATATAATCATTTTATGAAATTACATACAAATAGAAGAAACCATACCCAAATTGAGGAAAATGACCATGTTTTTCATAGTCAATCTTTAGAAAATAGCTTTTAAAATAAGTGCAATACCATCCTTACTTTTTTATAAAAGTTAACGAGGAACAAAATAACGTGCCCTCAGGATCAGGAGCTCTAGAGTTCAAATGATCAATGCAATTGGAAAAACTTCTTAGCCCGCATATTGGACTTAAAATCTCATAAGGATTTGTTTGTGTTGTTAGAATGTTACTGCCTAATGCTTTCACTTGTCCTGGAAAGTGTTGTTAAGATTAAAAATAATTGCACAAAAGCCAGTCTGAATTTTCCAAGATTTTAGGAAGAACAACAGTTTAGTCTGAAGGCTTGAATGTATTTTATCCTTTGCAATATATGAATTTATTCTTAATACATTATCTTTGAAATGCTTTAAATATAATATAATCGTCTGTTAATTTGGGAAGTGCTGATTATCCACATCGAGATTTACCCACAGCACATCTTATTTCTAACGTCTCTGTAACGTAACCTTTTCTGCTTAAGCAACTCCTCTAGTGACATTATCACGATCTCACTAAGTTTATTCTTACATGGAATTGCAGCCTTCTAGGAACTGGAGGAGGTATGTTCTGGTTGACTTGTCGTAAGATAAAATAAAACAGTGACTCTAGTTTTACTAATTTCTCTTTCCCTTTCTCTTCCTCTTATTCCCCACCTTTTCCTTGCCAGATGTGAGACAGATGGCCATGCAGTGGGGTATAAATAAAGGTCCCTATAATCCAGCTGGTGCTTTTTTCCTTTCATGCCTGTGGTGTTGCGTTTATCCAGCCACTAGTGAGGATCAGGGAGAACTGTGTGGCAGGAATAGGTGGGGACACATACTGGACTGATTTTCCTCCCTGTTGTACACTGCAATGGCCATGCAAGTTGTTAAAATACTGAAATACTTTCGTGCTTACTGACAAACACTCATTGGTCTCAGCCCCTTCGCATATAACTGCTTCTTTTATCTACCACTCTGGCTTCTAGTGTTCCATCTCTGGGATATCCTGCACTTTCCCACAGTCAGTAGGATTGATCTTTGGTATAGAAAGGGGCCTTAGGACTTCTTTGACTGCTTTTTAAGCTACTCTGTTTGTTTTTATCCTATGTGCAATCCAACCTAATCCTTGTATATTTCAGACACGTGGTCAAAGCGTAACTCCACTAATATGCATGATTGTTCTAGTCTTAAGTCCAGTTTATCTTCTTTAAGGAACTGAAGAAATATTTGACCATGTTTTAAGTGAAATATTTCTGCCCACACTCTGTCCAGATCATCTCTTTCTTGCGCTTTGGTTCTGACTTGGTCATTGTTTCAGCTAGAACACTCTCCATTGCAAGTGACAGAATACCTAATTCAAATTCATCTGTGTAATGTAAGTAAGCAGCTACAGGGAAAGGCTTAAGTTGTGGCTTGGTCCACATGATGTCACCAGGATTCATATTATCTTTTTCTGTTTTGGCCTCACTTCCTTTGTAATAAGCCCCCACCCGTTCTCAGGGTCATTACAGCAGCTCTCTCATTTATTTCCTGAGAGAGAGAGAGACCAGGAACATTCCTCTAATATTTCCAAATGAATGCTTTAAAATTAATTGAGTCTTTTTGACCCTTCTTGGCTTGATGTAGGTCCAGTGTCCATCCCTGAACCAATGTGACCAGAGGAATGGTGTGTTCTGATTGTTTTAACCTGGTTCATGTGGTCCACTTTGATATCTGGGATTGGAGATGCTTCACTGAAAATACACAGATTGATGTGGGGAGGGTAGATCCTTAAATGAAGGGGGTTCTCACTGATTAGCACTTGAGGGTAGTAGATGCTGATAGGAATGTGTCCTGTGTTGATAAAGAAGTCTCTTTTTTTTCCGTATTATTTATATCCTGTCTCTAAATGGACAGTTGTTTGTATGGGTAATTTTACTCTAACTATAAAGAATTTTCAGTCTGTTATAACCACTCAGAATAATACCCTAACTGAAAAACTTCATAAACTATGTTACTTTTTTTAATATGAAATTTATTGTCAAATTGGTTTCCATACAACACCCAGTGCTCATCCCAACAGATGCCCTCCTCAATGCCCATCACCTACCCTCCCCACCCTCCAACCCCCCATCAACCCTCAGTTTACTCTCAGTTTTTAACAGTCTCTTATGGTTTGGCTCCCTCCCTCTCTAACTTTTTTTTTCCTTCCCCTCCCCCATGGGTTTCTGTTAAGTTTCTCAGGATCCACATAAGAGTGAAAACATACGGTATCTGTCTTTCTCTGTATGGCTTATTTCACTTAGCATCACACTCTCCAGTTCCATCCACGTTGCTACAAAGGGCCATATTTCGTTCTTTCTCATTGCCACGTAGTACTCCATTGTGTATATAAACCACAATTTCTTTATCCATTCATCAGTTGATGGACATTTAGGCTCTTTCCATAATTTGGCTATTGTTGAGAGTGCTGCTATAAACATTGGGGTACAAGTGCCCCTATGCATCAGTACTCCTGTATCCCTTGGGTAAATTCCTAGCAGTGCTATTGCTGGGTCATAGGGTAGGTCTATTTTTAATTTTTGAGGAACCTCCACACTGCTTTCCAGAGTGGTTGCACCAATTTGCATTCCCACCAACAGTGCAAGAGGGTTCCCGTTTCTCCACATCCTCTCCAGCATCTATAGTCTCCTGATTTGTTCATTTTGGCCACTCTGACTGGTGTGAGATGGTATCTGAGTGTGGTTTTGATTTGTATTTCCCTGATGAGGAGTGACGTTGAGCATCTTTTCATGTGCCTGTTGGCCATCTGGATGTCTTCTTTAGAGAAGTGTCTATTCATGTTTTCTGCCCATTTCTTCACTGGGTTATTTGTTTTACGGGTGTGGAGTTTGGTGAGTTCTTTATACACTTTGGATACTAGCCCTTTGTCTGATATGTCATTTGCAAATATCTTTTCCCATTCTGGTGGTTGCCTTTTAGTTTTGTTGATTGTTTCCTTTGCTGTGCAGAAGCTTTTTATCTTCATGAGGTCCCAATAGTTCATGTTTGCTTTTAATTCCCCTGCCTCTGGGGATGTGTCAAGCAAGAAATTGCTGTGGCTGAGGTCAGAGAGGTCTTTTCCTGCTTTCTCCTCTAGGGTTTTGATGGTTTCCTGTCTCACATTCAGGTCCTTTATCCATTTTGAGTTTATTTTTGTGAATGGTGTGAGAAAGTGGTCTAGTTTCAACCTTCTGCATGTTGCTGTCCAGTTCTCCCAGCACCATTTGTTAAAGAGACTGTCTTTTTTCCATCGGATGTTCTTTCCTGCTTTGTCCAAGATTAGTTGGCCATACTTTTGTGGGTCCAATTTTGGAGTCTCTGTTCTATTCCATTGGTCTATGTGTCTGTTTTTGTGCCAATACCATGCTGTCTTGATGATTACAGCTTTGTAGTAGAGGCTAAAGTCTGGGATTGTGGTGCCTCCC